>NC_083335.1:33142152-33444506 GCF_963455315.2 Globicephala melas
TGACCTTGAGTGAGTTATGTCAGCTGTCTGAACTTCAGTCTTATAAGATAGAGATAATAACAATATTTAGCTCATAAAGAGGATTAAATGAATCAACGTATTTAAAACATGTCATGATATCTGACATATAGTAAGTGTTCGATAGAAGTTATGATTACAATCATTTCCATTTTTTCCAGCCATATGGCTTTTTGTCATCACTTTCATGGGTATTAGCAGGTACCTAGAATTCTAACACTTATAATTACTAAGAAATTTTATTTTATATAAAATTTTATAAATTTTTATAAAATTCATAAAATTTTATAAAATTTATATAAAATTTTAATACAAAATACATTCACTTAAAGACGCAGATGTAGAGAACGGACTTGAGGACACGGTGAGGGGGAAGGGTAAACTGGGACGAAGTGAGAGAGTGGCATGGACATATATACACTACTAAACGTAAAATAGATAGCTAGTGGGA
Source organism: Globicephala melas (assembly GCF_963455315.2). Lineage (NCBI taxonomy): Eukaryota > Metazoa > Chordata > Mammalia > Artiodactyla > Delphinidae > Globicephala > Globicephala melas. The sequence goes on from NC_083335.1 coordinate 33,142,622, forward strand.
AGCAGCTGCATAGCACAGGGATATCAGCTCCGTGCTTTGTGACCGCCTGGAGGGGTGGGATAGGGAGGGTGCAAGGGAGGGAGATGCAAGAGGGAAGAGATATGGGAATATATGTATATGTATAACTGATTCACTTTGTTATAAAGCAGAAACTAACACACCATTGTAAAGCAATTATACTCCAATAAAGATGTTAAAAAAAATACATTCACTTATACCCTTGTACCAAATGTAGCAGATGCTATCATGCCTACACTTCTTTACTCTTACCACTTCAGAGCATGCTACCCTACCCCAACTCCCTACTGCCAGCACCTGCATTTCTTTCACTGAGGATTTTCTCTCGATAGTGAAGCCCACTTTACCAACCTGTGTGTCAGGTAGGACGTACCGAGGTGTTAACAGCCCTTAACCAAAGACTGACAGGAGTTGGTGTCGCCTCACCCCTCAGGTGGGATCACTCTGAAGCAGTTGTCTTACACTGCCTCCCAGACTTTCACCTCAAGGCTGAAGCCCTAGTCAGTCTCTGTGGTAGCTAGTTTGATCATGCTACCTTTAATCGCTGCTTTCTTCCCTTCCTTGTTTCACCGCCCCATTCTTCTATTCTCAAACAAACTACTTATACTTGAATCCTTGTTTAGCTTGGGAAGCCCAAACTAAGATCTTCTCATAAACCTGTGAGATATATAAGGGTAGACATCATAATTTTGCAGTAGGTAAACTGAGTTGTGGGTCACGTGGGTATTTAATGGAAGAGCTGGGCCTGGAACCAAGTCTCTTGTCACCATATATATTCTTTTTCTGTTACCAGAGTATATATCATAGCTTTTTCCAGCTGTGCACAGACTAATAATGTCAGTAATCCCCCATTATCCTTCTCCTCATTGCATATCAGTTGATCTCCCAAAAGTATGCCTGGACAAGGCAAGAAAGGGTCACATTCCAACCGACTGATATCATTGAACTTTTCCATGTGTGAAAGGAATATTTATCAGTTTGTTCTTTAAGTGTCTGATCTTAACTAGCCATCTACCTAATGAAAATAGAATTATCTGTCAGAGTCTGGAAATGGATTGTTCTAGTTCATCAAAGAGTCTAGCTAATAAAGAAGTTGTGAATTAGCTGAAACTGATTTTTTAAAGTAACATTTAGCACAGTTGTCACACTGAATGTAAATTAAGCTTCCTTTGATGATTTAGAAGGAAACTGGGGAACTAACTTTGCCTCAGGATCATGTGTGTACACATCAATACATATGAATTCTCATTACGTCGGAAGACATACAAAAGAGCTGGGTGCTGACGGTTCCTCAGTGGATGCCCCACTGGGTAATAAGGATTTATTTATGTGATGTGCCCTCCTTTCTGGGCCATCTCTGTGTTCTGTATCTCCTACCCAAAAGGGAAGTACCCTATAACCCTGGATTCTATAACTGAGGCTAGTTAGACTGAGCATCTGCTAGATGTAGAGCACAAGAAGGTTCTGTACATTGGGGTCTCTTATTTGGAGAGCCTCTTTAATTAATGGCCATCTGGTCCCCCATAAAGGATTGTAATTAGGGAAGCAGGGTATGAGCAGATACATCAGTGGAAACCTTGCCTGTGCCTGCCTTCCCTCCAAGATACTCAGGACTCAGGTGAATGGCAAGGTCACATTGGGCTATTTTTATTTTTCATAAAAACTGATTTGGGTCTAGAGGTTGGGATAAAATAAATCACTGATCCAATTAAGTGGCAGACACAGGACTTACTAACATCTGAATGCTCCTTACCGAATGTGATTCAGCACAGATCTGCTGTTTTCACTGTCCCTGTTTTTTCCAGTTGATTTTAAGCTCTGCGTGACAGTAACAGAGGCTCCCTGCAGCTTTGGGATAGATAAAAGAACTGAACAAGCCCCTTGGCTTTGTCAAAAGGATCTGCACATGTCTTTTTCACTACAAACATAAGTGAAAACTCCTATCACAGTTATTCTTCATCCAATCTCCCAAAGAGGAGTTGCCGAGTTAGAAATCATCTCTGTTGCAATGTTCAAATCTATGGATGTGATCAAACCAGAATTGTGTCTTTTCATGCAAAAGTAAACAATAAAAGGGGCTCTACCCTGACCCTTGCTGTCTACCTTAACTCCTGCATCTGCAGGACCCATGGGTTAAAGCCTTCAGAGTCCTGGGCATTAGGTATAAGGTGTTCATGAGATCAGAAACTGAGGTTGTGGGAATGAGGTACAACCCAATGATATGCTTAAATTATGGACCTCAGCTATGGCTTTAATATATTTCTCTGAAAGGTGCAATAATAGGGGTATTTTTAGAACAGTGGAGTGCAACAGGAAGCACACTGTCAAGTACCTCCTGGCTTTGTAGTAACTTGAATGTTACTATAAAAAGTGACCCTTCACCTTTCCCAACCTCACCTTAGAACCTCAGCAACATCACTTACCTATAACGTAGCTAAGAACCAGGAACAAAACAAAGAGGATATCTGAGCATCATATCCATGCATTTTAATGTGTGTGCTTCCCTTAAGGTGAACCTAGATAGGATTTGATTCAGAATCTATACACCTGTATTTTTCGTATAATTCTAACCAAGTTTGGATATCTCCGGTGCTACCAAAGATTAGGAACGTCATGTCAAATGCTAGACAGTGGATGTTCAAACAAAGACAAGAGAATACTTAGAGCAAGGGGACAGAGAGGAAAAAAACTAGGAAAAAGCTGACAAAATAATTCTCTGCAGTCTGGGAACATTTAGTGTTGGAGCAAATATTCTTATAGCCTGTAATAGGCCCTGAGGGTATCACTGGATACAGCACAGTGAGAAGATGAAAATCATAGCATGCACCCTGAGTCATAGAGAAAAGATGAAATTATATTCAGTATATTCTGCTTAAGGAGGCAAGGAAGTGTGCAATACACGTTAGAAAACGTTTTATCCAAAATGATTAACTTAAAATCATTGCGATGCAAAGAGTAACTTTTGAACTCCAGAAAACTCTACCATCCAGAAAGATCCTTTTTTAAGAGTTCCATGTGTTGTGGTTTCACTCTATATCATTCTGACCTTATCTTTTACAGCCTTGGTCACCTCTTGGTGAAAGATGATGATTTTGCATCTTACGCTCCTTTTTGCAGTGGAAAAATACATGTTCCTATTTTTGCCAAGTTTTACAACTCTTGGAAAGAAAGGGGGATCTTTATTTTTAATTGCATATTTTGTATGCTTTTAAGGAGTCATAAAGTGCCCTCATTCTTATATTAGCAGTAAATTTCCAATAAAAATTCTGGTGCAAATATAGATACCCCCCCTCCAAAGTAAAAGCAAATTACCCACAATGCATCTTTGCAGTAGAATGTTCATCCAATTAGATTGCAAGGCAATTAGTATGATTACTCATCTGTATACTCAGTACTTAGTTTCCATTTTGCCTGCAGCAACTGCAGCTTTGACAATTTATCTGACAGGTCCACAACATACATTTCTGAAAATGCCAAAGAAATGGAAGCTACCTGTATTTGTAAGGTACAGTTCAGAGATTTTGGAAAAGGGTGAGAATAATGGGCCCAGAGCAGAGGGAGAGAGAATTGAGATGGAGAGGAAATTGTATGGCTGAATTCTAAGAGCTACTATCATGACTAAAAAAGTACCTCTAAGGGAGGGCAATACTGCAGGAAAGATTTAGGGGGAAAAATGATAAAGTCAAGATGGCAAAAGAAAGTTGGCATGAATTTCCCAGTAAGTAAAAAGGTCAGATTCCAGAGGAAGTAGCCAGGGCAAGCCAGATAAAGCAAATCTGATTCTTTTTTTTTCTTTATTTAGACTTTGGTGGCAGGGGTGGGGAGGGGAATTAGAGAAGCAACAGGAGTAGTAGCCTTTGCGGGATCTCAGCCTTCAATATTAAGGAGTCCAGACTAGGACAGGTAGGTGAACTGCAGAAAGTGGTAAGTATGGACTGAGAGAAAAGGACCACTAAGGTAAACCTAGATACCAGAGGTATTACATAGCATGGTGGGAATCTTTTCCTACCACCCATCAACATTCAAATGCCCATGGGTATCCACTAGGCCTAAGTCTAAGCAAGAAGTCCTATGTGGGGAAGACATACAGAGGTCAGGGTTCTTTTTAAGGCTCTCTGGAGAGAAGTGTCTTAAGCCAAGATTCCAGGACAAGCCCTGGATTCAGTGACCCAGTTAAAACTTTGTTGGTGAGAGTGACATCAGCAAATTGTCAGGGTAGGCAGCTCCAAACTCCTGTCCCTTCTCAGAAACATTGAAAACCAGCAGAAAGTCACAATCAACTTTGTCAGAAATCTGGAAAACAGTCAAAGATTTACAGAAACCAAGAATGCACTGAATCAAGGGAAAAAATCAACTTCCATATGGTAAGAAAGCTATGTGGCATTTTTACTGCCCTTGCTCCACCCCCTCCCTAGCTCAGCAGTGGTTTTGAAGACAGCAACTCCCATTTCTTGTGTGAGACCCTAATCCCTGGTTCTAGAGGGAGCAGAGCAGACCTTATCTGAGACTTATTATGTTTATCTGTTCTAAACTGTCTATGGGCTTCCTGAAAGGACTGATGCAAGGCACTCATCTCTGTTTCACCTAACTCAGAAATCACTCAGGACAGTAAAATGGTGGACTTTGCCCCAAAACACTGTAAGGCAAATGAAAACCCTGCACACACCTGGGGCAAAAGATTGTAGTCTGAAAAACAATAGACTGCCTAAAGCCTGAAAGGATATTTGGGGAGAGAGATTTTTTTGGAAAGTAGGACATTCAAAAGCACCCATGTAAACTGGGGAATCTAGAAAGCCATACACATTCCCAGAGTGGGACACACATTCAGAAAAGACCTAAGAAGACCCTAAGTTTTCACCTCTGGCTGATCTCTGAGCTCAGTGTAAACAGGAAGTGAAGGCTAAGCCAGAGTTATAAACAGTCTAGCTAAGTTTTGAAAGAGTGTCCCAGCATAGAACCAATCTTCATAGACTGGGAAAGGTGGGTTTTTGGCTTTTTTAACTATTGGGGTGTGTTCCCCATGTGTGTGTATTCTGGAGTTAAAGGAAATCTCTGTCAAAACATTAGTTGAACACTAACTGAAGGAACAGAGACTTCACTGAACCCACATGACAAGGAATACAGTCTTTGCAAAAATAGTTTGGAAAAGTAATTAAACAAATGGACAACTACAGCCTTCCACAGTCAAAAAGAGCAAATCCTAGAGAAGGGGAATAATTTGGTTTCTAGAGACGCATAACATTATAATATTCAATGTCTAATTTTCAACAAAAAGTTACAGCATACACAAAGAAAGAGGAAAGTATGGCCCATTCACAGGAGAAAAGAAGTAGACAGAAACCACCTCTGAGGGAATCTGTTGTTAAGAGAGAAAATCATAGTTCTAAGCTCCTACATTAAAAAAAAGAAAAACCTCAAATCAATAACATAAATTTATGCCTTAAAGAACTAGAGAAATAAGAGCAAAGTAAATGCCTATCTGGCAGAGAAAAGGAAATAATAATGATTAGAGTAGAGATAAACAAAATAGAGAACAGAAAAATAACAGAATCAAAGAGCCCAAAAGTTGGTTCTTTGAAAAGAAGAACAATATTGACAAACCTTTAGGTAGACTGACAAAGAAAAAGTTGAAATAATACAAAGAACTAAAATCAGAAATGAAAATGGGAACATTACTACCAACCTTACGGAAATAACAAGGATTATTAGAGAATGCCATGAACAACTATATCACAGCAAATAAAATGACCTGGATGAAATGGACAAATTCCTAGGAACTTACAAATTACCAAAACTGACTGAAGAAGAAATAGAAATTCTGAACAGTAAATATATTGAATTTGTAATAAAGCAAAACATCTCAGCAAAGAAAAATTCAGGACCTGATGGCTTCACTGGTGAACTCTGCCAAACATTTAGAGCATAATTAACACTAATTCAAACTTCTCAAAAAAAAAATAGGAGAAAGCTCCCTAACTCATTTTATGAGGCTAGCATTACTCTGATAAAGACATCACAAGAAAACTACAGAACAATATATCTTATGAATATACATTCAAATATCCTCACCAAAATACTAGCCAATTGAATACACAGCATATTAAAAGGATTATATACCATGACCAGGTGGGCTTTATCCCAGAAATGCAAGAATGGTTCAACACAAGAAAATCCATCAGTGTAAACATAACTTAAAAGAAAGCAGGAGAAAAACCACATCATCATCTCAATTGATGCAGAAAAGCTAATAAAGAAATTAAGCAAAATGTCAGGATGCAAAATCGACATACACCAACAATGAAGAATCCAAAAAGGAAATTATTTAAATAACTCCATTTACCATATTGGTCAAGAGAATAAAATATCCAGGAATAAATTTACCCAAGGAGGTGAAAGACATATACTGAAAACTTTTTTTAAAAATGCTGAAAGAAATTAAAAGAAACCTCAATAAATGGGAAGACATTCTATACATTCTGTGTTCATGGTTTACAAGATTTAATATTGTTAATATGTCAGTTCTGCCTTAACGGGATATACAGATTCAGTGCAATCTCTATCAAAACTCCAGCAGCCTTTTTTTTTTTTTTTTGCAGAAATGGAAAAGCCAATTCTCAAGTTCATGTGGATTTGCAAGGGGTCCTAAATAGCCAAAACAATCTTGAAAAGGAAGAACAAAGTTAGAGGACTCACACTTCTGATTTCAAAACTCCCTACAAATCTACAGTAATCAATACAGCATGTCACTGGCATAAGAGCTAACATACAAATCAATGGAATAGAATTAAGAGTCCAGAACAGACCATGTAGACTTCAAGATCAAGATGAAAGAATAGGAGGATGCTGGGCTCACCTCCCCTCACAAACACATGAAGATTACAATTATGTGTAGAGTGACTCTCGCTGAAATAGACCTGGCTAGCAGGCTGTCTTTTCTAAGCCAAGGCTGTGAAGAAAGATCCACATGGAGTCTGGTAGGAAGGGAGAAGTGATCTGGTCGGGGCCCACACCCCTAGTGGGGGACCCAGAAGAGGAAGGGATATCACGGACTCAAGGCTCCTCCCTGCAGAGCAAGAGATTCAAGCTATATATTGGGCAGCCCAGATTAGCCAGATAAAGAGTTCAAAACAATAGTAATAAGAATGCTAAATAGGGACCTTCCCTGGTAGCACAGTGGTTAAGAATCTGCCTGCCAATGCAGGGGACATGGGTTCAAGCTCTGGTCCGGGAACATCCTACATGCCATGGAGCAACTAAGCCCATGTGCCACAACTACTGAGCCTGTGTGCCACAACTACTGAAGTCCATGCGCCTACAGCCCGTGCTCCGCAACAAGAGAAGCCACCGCAATAAGAAGCCCACGCACCACAACGAAGAACAGCCCCTGTTCACGGCAACTAGAGAAAGCCTGCATGCAGCAACGAAGACCCAACGCAGCCAAAAATTTAAAAAAAAAGAAGAAGAATGCTAAATAGATGCTTACAGTGAGAATTTTAACAAAGAACTAGAAAATATAAAAATGAAACTGTCAGAGCTGAAGAATACAATAACTGAAAAGAAAAATACACAGGAGGGAATTAATAGATTAGATGATACAGAATAAAACGTGTGATATGAAGGATAGAATAGTGGAAATCACCCAATCAGAAGGGCAAAAAGAAAAACAAATTTTGAAAAAATGAGAATAGTTTAAGGGATCTCTGAGACAACATCAAGTGTACTAACATTTGCATTATAGGGGTCCCAGAAGGAGAAGAGTGAAAGGGGTAGAAAATGTATTTGATGAAATTATGGCTGAAAACTTCTTGAACCAGATATCTAGGTACAGGAGACACAGTGAGTCTCAAACAAGATGAACCAAAAGAGACCCACACCAAGATATATCATCATTAAAATGGCAAAAGTTAAAGATAAAGAGAATTTTAAAGGCAGCAAGAGAAAAACAAAGACTCACATATAAGGGAACACCCCCTGATAAGGTTATCAGATGATTGTTCAGTAGAAATTTTGCAGGCCAGAATGTAGTGTCATATATATTTAAAGCACTGAAAAGAAAAAGCCTACAACCTAAGTTACTCTACACAGCAAGGTTATCATTCAGAATTGAAGGAAAGATAAATATACTAAACCTACCCTAAAAGTAATGTGATATATATAAAGCTATAAAGTCTCCACCAAAAAACTATTAGAATTAATAAATGAATTCAGTAAAGTTGCAAGGTACTCTATACACTAATAATAAACTATCAGAAAGAAAATGCAAGAAAACAATCCCATTTACAATCTCATCAAAAAGAATAAAATACCTAGCAATAAACTTAGCCAAGGAGGTAAAAGACCTATACTTCAAAAACTATAAGACATTGATGAAGGAAATGGAAGATGATACATATAAATGGAAGGATATCCCATGTTCATGGATTGGAAGAATTAATATTGTTAATACTATCCAAAGCGATTTCCTCCCATACATCACCAGTGCTTCTGGGTCATGGTCATTTTGAGCCTGTATCTGGGTGACTTCTAGGCGGTCGTGTCATTGACTGCTCCCCACCCCCCAACTCCGCTGTGGTCCTGCGTGTCTCCTGCCCTCCCATCCCCACTGAGCCCTCTCGGGTCCCCTCTGGGCCTTCTGCCCCTGGTCACCAAGGTTTGCTGTGCTCTCACCCACTGGTGTCATTTGGAGGAAAGATGAATGGGAGGGCTGATTTTCAAGAGACAAATGCAGAAGTTCCAAGACCAATTCCCCACATAAGGGCTGATTACATTCCAACAGAGGAAGAAAGAAGAGTCTTTGCAGAAGGCAATGATGAAAGCTTCTGGTACAGATGAATCCTTTCAGGTCATCCCAAATATGGTTCCATCCCTAAACATATTTGCTTGCATCATGGGATACTTTGCTGGAAAGCTTTCCTATGTGAAAACTTGCCAAGAGAAGTTAAAGAATCTTGAGAATTCCCCTCTTGGAGAAGCTTTATGATCAGGACAGGCATGACGACCTCCACCAACTGGGCACTATTCTCAGAAGTCAAAATATGACTCAAACATGAGGGGTCATTTATCTTTTGTGACAACGCCAGCAGCAGACAACATAGAAAAAGAGATGCTTCCTCATTATGAGCCAACTCCATTCAGTGCTTCTATGAATGAATCTACTCCCACTGGTATTACTGATCATATTGCCCAAGTCAAAGTAAACAAATATGGAGATACCTGGGATGAGTGAAAAATTGCATCATTGGACCTACTGAAGAAGTTTCAATATCCAGCGTCATCTAGGTGGTCATGAACATCTGCATGCTTTGAGCTCAGCAGCAGTCTTCATAAACACATTTAAAACTAGAACCTGGGTTTTTGTGGTTTGGCTTATGAAGATGATGTTGTAAAAACTTAAATGTTAACGTAATATTGTGTGAATATATTCATTTGGGGGAACTCTCTGAATGATGGTAGTATACCATGATTGTACACAGTTTGTGAAATTGTTTTAAGTTACAGGGCAAGGATACTGTTATAAAACTATCAAGTGAGTGCAATGCTCTAGAATCACTGTATCTGGAAATAAATGATACCTGCATGTTGAATTGGGGTGGGTGGGTGTAGCAATCATAATTTTAAGTCTTAAACTTTATATCAAAAATTATTAAAAAGTCTTTCTCCAGTGTTTGCTGTATTCTCTTAATGTTTACGGTAAATAAAATATAAAGGAACATGCATTAAAAAATACTATCCAAAGCAATCTACAAAGTTAATGCAATCCCTAACAAAATACCCATGACATTTTTCACAGAACTAGAACAAATAATCCTAAAATTTGTATGAAACCACAGAAGACTGAAAATAGCCAAAGCAATCTTGAGGAAAAAAAGAACAAAGCTGGAGATATCATGCTCCCTGACTTCAAACTATACTACAAAGCCACAGTAATCAAAACAGTGTGGAACTGACACAAAAACAGACATAGATCAAGGAAACAAAATAGAGAGCTCAGAAATAACCCCCCTCACATATTTTCAATTAATCTATGACAAAGGATGCAAAAATATACAATTGGGGAAAAGACAGTCTCTTCAATATGTACTGTTGAGAAAACTGGACAGCTACATATAATAGAATGAAATTAGAACATTTTCTCATACCATATACAAAAATAAACTCAAAATGCATTAAAGACCTAAATGTAAGACTGGAAACCATAAAATTCCTTGAATAAAACACAGGCAGTACACTCTTTGACATGTCTTATCGATATTTTTTGGATCTATTGCTTCAGGCAAAGGAAACAAAAGCAAAAATAAACAAATGGGACCTAATTATATTTAAAAGCATTGCACAGTGAAGGAAACCATCAAAAAAATAAAATGACAACCTATTAAACAAGAGAAGTTATTTCCCAATGATTTATCTGATAAAGAGTTAATATCCAAAATATATAAAGAGCACATACAACTCAATATAAAAAAACCAAACAATGCGATTAAAAAATGGACAAAAGACCTGAATAGACATTTTTTCCAAAGAAGACATACAGATAGCTAACAGGCACATGAAAAGATGCTCAACATCACTAATCATCAGGGAAAGGCAAATCAAAACCTCAATGAAATATCACCTCACACCTTTCAGAATGGCTATTATCAAAAAGAAAATAAATATAATAAATATTAGTGAGAAAGGAGAGAAAGGGAAAATTTAGTTCACTGTTGGGGGAATGTAAATTGGTACGGCCACTGTGGAAAACAGTATAAAGTTTCCTCAAGAAATTAAAAATAAAACTACAATATGATCCAGCAATTCCACTCCTGGGTATGTATCTGAAGAAAATGAAAACACTAATACAAAAAGATACATGCAATGCAATGTTCATAGCAGAATTATTTATAATAGCTAAGATGTGGAAGCAACCTAAGTGTCTATCAATAGGTGTATGGATAAAGAAGATGTGATTGATATATGATAAATACATACACACAAACATACAATGGAATATTACTCAGCCATAAAAAAGAATGAAAATTTGCCATTTCCAACATGTATGTACCTGTATCATGCTTAGTGAAGTAAGTCAGACAGAGAAAGACAAATATTGTGTTTCACTTACATGTGGAATCTAAAAAATAAAACAAATGAATATAACAAAACAGAAACAGACTCATAGATACAGAGAACAAACTAGTGGTTACCAGTGGGAGAGTGGTGAGGGGAGGGTCATGATAGGCGAAGGGGATTATGAGGTACAAACTACTAGGTATAAAATAAATAAGATACAAGGATATAATATACAGCAAAGGGGATATAGCCAATATTCTATAATAACTTTAAATAGAATATAATCTATAAAAATAATGAACTACTGTGTTGTATACCTGAAACTAATATAACATTGTAAATCAACTATACTTCAATAAAAACTGCAAAAAATGCAAATTAAAAACATATTGTACTACTTCATGGATAAAGTAAGTATCTTGCAGCAATACAATTCCATTTATACCTTGGCCCTGTTTTGTGCTATTATTATCATATGTTACATAGTACTGTCATTACTGATACATGTTATAACCCTTCACAATAAATTGTTTGTTTTAATTATCAAAAATGAATAAATAAATAAACCATCTATGGCCAACTGATTTTTGACATGATGTCAAGACCATTCAATGGAAAAAGAATAGTCTCTTCGACAAATGGTGCTGGGACAGCTAGATATCCACATGCAAAAGAATGAAACTGGATCCTTATTTCACACCATATATAGAAATTAACTCAACATAGATCAACAATCTAAATATAAGAGCTAAAACCATAAAAATTCATAGAAGAAATAATATGGGTAGATCTTCATGACCTTGACTTTCACAAAGATTTTTAGATATTATACAAAAAATATAAGCAACAAACGAAAAAATGGATAAACTGGATTTCATCAAAATTAAAGACTTATGTCATCAAAGGCCATTATCAAAAAGTGGACAAGATAACCTACAAAATTAGAGAAAGTGTTTGCAAATCATATACCAAATAAGGGTTTGTATCCAGAACATATAGAGAACTATTGCAAGTCAACAAGAAAAAGATAAAAACCCAATTTAAAATGAGCAAAGGACTTGAATATACATTTCTCCAAAGAAGATAAACAAACGGACAACAAGCACATGAAAAGATGCTTAACATCATTAGTCATTAGGGAAACGAAATTCAAAACCACAATAAGGAACTTCACAGCCATTAGGATACCTCATAATATAAAAAGGAGAATCAGAAGTGTTGGCAAATGTGGAGAAATTGGAACTCTTGTACACTGTTGATGAGAATGTAAAATGTTTCAGCCATTTTGGAAAATAGTTTGGTGTTTCCTCTAAAAGTTAAACAGAGAACAGAATGGCAATATAAACCTACATTCCATCCTTAGGTATATACCTAAAATAATCGAAAACAGGTCCCAAAGCAAGTATATGTACACACATGTTCATAACAGCACTAGTCACAACAGTCAAAAGGTGTTAACAGCCCAAATGTCCACCAACGGAATTTATGGATAAAGAAATTGTGGTATATACATACAATGGAATATCACTTGTCCATAGAAAAGCAATGAAGTACTAATAAATGCTACAGTGTGGATGAACCTTGAAAACATTATGCTATGTGAAAGAAGCCAGACAAAAATAAGGTCACATATTTTATGATTCCATTTGTATGAAATATCCAGAATACGTAAATCCATTGAGACAGAACGCAGACTGGTATTTGCCAGGGGCTGGGGTGGAGGTGGCAGCGTGCAAATGACGAGAAATTGCTTTACGGATTAGGGGTTTTACTCTGTAGTGATGGAAATGTTTCAGAACTAGGTAGAAGTGTTAGTTGCCCAACATTGAGAATGTGTTAAATGCCACTGAATTGCTCACATTAAAATGGTTAATTTTATGTTATGTGAATTGTACCTCAATAAATTATTTTTTTTAAAACTTTGCTGGTGCCCAGTATGTGTTTTAAATGTTAATCTTCTAAATAGTTTATCCCTATTAACATAATTAAGAATATACAAGTTTCAGAAAACTGAAAACAAAATTAGTCAATTAGCAGATGCAGGAATTGGAAACAGGAGGTTAGAGGAAATGCTTGCAGTTAAAATGACAATAAAAACGCCATCCGACTTTTTGTAGCCAAGATGACACACCCAGGTGCCTGTCCTTGACTTGACTAGAGGCAGGAGAGGTATATCCAGACCTTTCATTCAGGGCAGGGACAGGAGGAAACATGTCAGGAAGCTGTGCTTTCTGCATTTTTTTCTTTCTGAAAAAGGTGGTAGATTGTGTTCATTCGACTGCAGGGAAAACTTCAGAGATGGGGAGCCAGGACTGAGAGATAATTGAGCAAGACAGATTTCTCAGCTTGCCTAGATACTTGTAGAAGGCAATAACTGTGTTTTAAATGAAGGTTGAGTATTACAGTAGAATAGACCTTGGACTTTATTTTATTTATTTTTTTAGCTGCATTGGGTCTTTGTTGCTGTACGTGGGCTTTCTCTAGTTGCAGCGAGTGGGGGCTACTCTTCGTTGCGGTGTGCGGGCTTCTTATTTGTGGTGGCTTCTCTTGTTGCAGAGCACAGGCTCTAGGCACACAAGCTTCAGTAGTTATGGCACGTGGGCTCAGTAGTTGCGGTGCACAGGCTCTAGGGCTTGTGGGCTTCAGTAGTTGTGGCACACGGGCTTTGTTGCTCCGTGGCATGTGGGATCTTCCCGGACCAGGGCTTGAACCCGTGTCCCCTGCATGGGCAGGCGGATTCTTAACCACTGTGCCACCAGGGAAGTCCAAGACCTTGGATTTTAGAGTGAAATAGACCTGAGTTCAAATCCCAACTCTGCCCCTTAATAGCCATGTGACCTCATGTTATTTACTTAGCCATTTCAAACCACAGTTTTCCTTTCTCTTAAATGTGAATATATAACTCTGAAAGATTATTGTGAAGATTAAGTGAGGTAGATACAAAGTACCCAGCACATGCCAGCACACAGTAGATACTTGATGCTAGTTATTTTTCTTCAATCAAATTACAGATGACTTCTCCCTCCCACTTCACTCCCCCTCCAAAAAAAGTAATTAGAGTTGGTTGATGAAGAAGGATAATAAACCAAACCTTCAATTACAAAAGATACCAAAACAATTATACCAGGTGATGAAGACGAGTATTCAAAGCAATGTTTTTTCACCTGGTAAAACATCCTGCATGAGGAGGGATAAAAGCTTATTCCTCGCAGAGAGATCAGCAGAATGACAGAAAGGATGAACAATTTCATCCCAGAATCCTTGCCCTTTCTATTGGCCCCATAAGAAACCAAAGGTATCCACACCCCATGAGCAAAAGGAAGCTCAGCTGGGGAATGAATAACAATGAAATCATTTGAACAAGAAGAGTAATGGTTTTCTTATCCTCCTCAGGAGGTTCTAGGGTTCAGAATGCTATAGTGACTAATAAGAATGTGGGTATAGGGCTTCCCTGGTGGCGCAGTGGTTGAGAGTCCGCCTGCCAATGCAGGGGACACGGGTTCATGCCCCGGTCCAGGAAGATCCCACATGCCGCGGAGCGGCTGGGCCCGTGAGCCATGGCCGCTGGGCCTGCGCGTCCGAAGCCTGTGCTCTGCAACAGGAGAGGCCACAACAGTGAGAGGCCCGCGTACCGCAAAAAAAAAAAAAAAATGTGGGTATAGATCCATACAGATGTTTGTTCAATTCCCAGATCTCACTAGCTATGGACCTTAGGCAAGTCACTTTCCTTCTCTGAGAATTGGAATTCTCACTTATAATGAATAATACTTACCTTGTAGGGTTGTTATGTGTATTATGCAAGATAAATACATGTAAAGTGCTTAGCACAATGCCAAGCACATAGTCAACAACTCATACATGTTCATTCCCTCCCTCTTCCTATCACATAAAATTCTACCCTATTTTACAGAAAGGGACTCCTTTTAAAGATGAGACTGTCATGAAAATGAATCATTATTCTACATTTCTTTTCATTCAAATTACCATTTAAGGGTCCCCTACATTACATTATGTAGGCTCCTATCAATATGGCTCAATTTAAAAGTTGAAAGATAAGAGGCTTTTGTCAGTGGAAAGTACAACAAATTAAAAGTTAGAAACACTGAGTTTAGCCCTAGCTTTTCTGCTAACTAGCACACCATCTTTCTGGGCCTGTTCCCATATAGTGAATGGAGGAGTGTGGGCTCGACTATCCCTTCCAGTTTTAAACTTACATGAAACTAATCACTAAAGCTGAAGGACAAGTCACAGCCTTTGCTAGTAAGAAGAATCATGGACATTAGGCTATTTGAGAGACTTCAAGAGGTCAACTAGTTTATTTAATGTTAGAATGACTTAAGCCCAGCACCTAGGATGGAGATTCTATATAATTCCTTGTTGGCATTTTCTTAAATATTTATTTATTTATTTAGGCTGCGCTGGGTCTTAGTTGTGGCATGCAAGATCTTCATTGCCGTGTGCAGGATCTTCCTTGCTGCATGCGGGCTCTTTAGTTGCAGCATGCAGGATCTTTAGTTACAGCATGCATGTGGGATATAGTTCCCTGACCAGGGATCGAACCTGGGCCCCCTGCATTGGGAGCACGGAGTCTTAGCCACTGGACCACCAGGGAAGTCCCCCTTGTTGGCATTTTCTAAGGTTTATTCTCTCTGAGAGTAAGCCTCTGATTTTATATGCATAGAATAATTAGACTATGCAAATAACATGAGTATATAGTAGTCACTATACTGATACAATGAATCAACCTATATTCAGAGATACGATGATGAATTCTTTGGTATGGAATATTTTTAAAGTAATCATAAAAGGGGACCTAGAAAAGAGAATTTTGTTATTTGGTCTGAAATATCAACATAGTCTACTTTCAGGGCTGAGGGCATTTTCTCCTATTTTCAAAGCAACTTAGTTAAGCTTTGATCCCTTTGCTTTGAAAGATGAAACATAACAAAAAACTTCACATATGTGTATACGTGTGGCACATACACACACACACACTCCTCTTCTCCTAAAGGAAATAAGATCTATCTACCTCTCAAATTACATCAGTTAGATGTGAGTCCAAGGAGCCTTGAATTGTCTTTACCTAGTAAATCAAGCAATCTATGAATACTACCATGGGTAGAGCTTCTAGGCGGCCAAAACTTAGGGAAGGTTATTTAAAGGGCAGATTCAAAGTCTCAAGGTTAAGGACAGAGTGTGGTAGCTTATTGAGTCCATCTCCCTAGTCCAAGAAATGGGCAAAAACTTCTTCAGACTATTGAACAGAAGACCAAATGCCTCCAGGGGAGTTCATGCTCCTCTTTGGCCTACATATCTTAATGTAGCACCTTCTCTCCACAGACAATGTGAAATCTAGAGACCCAACGACATACATGATCACTGCCCTCAAGATGCTTGCAGTCCAGCCAAGACTCCACATGTGCACATAGAAACATACACTACAGAGGCTGGAAAGGTTCTTTAGCGATCATACAGTTCAGTGGTTTTCACACTCTTTCATAGAGCTTTCAAGGGTTCCACAGAAGGGCCTCAAACTGACATTAAGAAGGACCATAGGGGGATTTTTTGCACTCAGAAGGCTCTAGATCCACAGGCTTATTTTTTTGAAAGAAACTCCCTTTTTTGTCTCAATGTTGTATATTGGAGTTCTACAGATTTTATTAGTAGAAAGGGTTTCATAAGTAAAAGAAAGACTGAAACCCACAGCTCGGATCCAAATTTTTCATTTCAAAGATGAAGAAATGGAGGTCCAGATGCATCCAGCAATCCGTCCAAGGTTTTGCTGCAAGTGTTTAGCCAAGTCATGAAGTACTGAAGAGAGGAGAATACATTTTGCCTTGCGGTACTTCTGCTGTTGCTAAATGCCAAATAAGTGCTGGAGAAAAATTATGTGGGTGGGCACAATCACAGGGGCCTGTGGTACATATGGGGCTGCTTCCTAGGGGAGGTTGGACTTAAACTGGGTTATGGCCTTTGGGGAGGGTTTCATGAGTTGGAAGGAGGAGGGCGTCCTGGCAGAGGTACAGTCATGAGTAAAGGTGCAGGGACACGGATGCATAAGAATGTTTTTCCAGCCATTCCTTGTGGACCTATGTCTCCTACTCAGAAAACTTTTTTATTCCTATTCTGACAGAATCTTTTCCTATTGACCCTTTCATACTGGCATCAGTTCTGGAGGATTCAGCTTTGATATGAGCCCTAATAAGCTGCCGTTTCAACAATTGGCACGATCAGCTAATTCTTGCTTTTATCTCCAACAGCAAGCTTGGAAATAAAATATCAAATCTTATCCCATATACTGATATACCATAATTTACAGGGCTTTTTGATTATGTGTGGCTAGACTTTTTTCATAATATCTGGGTACCCATTTCCTGCACATAATTCTGTTGAATTGTCATGGTCACAAAAACCATTCTTCCTAGGAGACATTGTATCTCTATTTCTATTTAAAGGACACAAAACAAAGCAAGGGATTCACGTTGCCTTTGGTATAATTAGCATCAGAAAAGATTATAACAAATTGTTCTTGGTTAAAAGTAAAAAAATATATTGGGAGTTGATATTATTGCTCAGTAACAATGATTGAATTGCTTGACTTATAGCATAACCATGGCATCGGTATGCACTGAGCATTCATTAGAACAACCTATGGTATAGGTGTAGGGTGCGTGTTCATTACAACAGTTTATCTCACTATAAAATGGGAGTAATACAAGGGAGATGACGCATTGAAAGTCACGCCACAAATAAATTATTTGAATCAGGATTACAACTTTGGTCTCTTAATTCTTAATAAGGCTTCCTTTCTCCAAAATCACCCTGATTTGAAATATTTTCTCAAGTATGATAAGACTGCTTGAAATTTTCTTCCATCTTTTCTCTTGTTCTTCATGGAGCAGCCAATGTGGAAGGGCAGATATATTAGTCAGGGTTCTCCAGAGAAAGAAACACAGTAAGATAATTAAGGGTGTGTGTGTGTGTGTGTGTGTGTGTGTGTGTGTGTGTGTGTGTGTGTGTGTGTGTGTGTGTGTGTGTGTGTGTGTAGAGAGGGGGAGAGGGGGAGAGGGGGAGAGGGGGAGAGGGGGAGAGGGAGAGAGGGAGAGAGGGAGAGAGGGAGAGAGGGAGAGAGGGAGAGAGGGAGAGAGGGAGAAAGAGAGACGGGAGAGAGACACGGAGAGAGAGGGAGAGAGAGGGAGAGAGAGGGAGAGAGAGGGAGAGAGAGGGAGAGAGAGGGAGGTTATGAGAAATTGGGTCACATAATTATAGAGCCTGAGAAGTTCCAACATCTGCAGGATGGGTCAGCAAGGTGGAAACCTAGGAAAGCCAATGGTATAGTTCCAATCCAAGTCCAAAGGCCTGAGAACCAGAAGAGCCAATGTTTAAGTTCTGGTCCAAAAGCTGGGCAGTCTTGAGACACAAGAAGAGCCAACGTTTCAGTTTAAGTCTAAAGGCAGGTAAAGGCCTACGTCCTGCTCAAGTAGTTGGGCAGCAGGGGTTCTCTCCTCCTCAGGGGAGGGTCAGCCTTTTTATTCTGTTCAGGCCTTCAACGGATTGGATGAGGGCCACTCACATTAGGGAAGACAATCTGCTTTACTCAGTCTACCGATTCAAATGTTAATCTCATTCAAAAATACCCTTACGGATACACTCAGAATAATATTTGACCAAATACCTGGGCACCCGTGGTCCAGTCAAGATGACACAAAATTAACCATCACAGCAGGGATGGGGGAAACTCTTACCTCACCTGGGGAAATAGGACTTGGGGATTCATCAGTTCCTTTCTGCTCAGAGATGGACCAGCATCTCCAATAAAGGAGGGTTCATTTTTTTAAGAACTTCTAGATTGAATGAAGTTTCCGAGACCAGAATTCCTATGGAAGAGATTTCTAGAGATTGAGGAAACCACGTCCCTAGGTCTTTAAATAGGGGGAAGATGTCAAATCACTAGTTGAAACTGCCCTCACTCCCTTTGCAAATTATCTTTTATTCGGACTGGTCCTACCTTGCATTTTCCCCTCTGTTGGAGCTTAGGCAGGGTTTGGGGTATCAAGGGTTATCAGGCAAAGGAGCCATGATCTACAGAAAAACATGGAACTATAGCTGTAGATTAAGGTAGATTGTAGAACCAAAATATAGGGACACGTCAAGAAAATAGTCCACTTCCAGGGAGTTTACGGAAACTGAAGGTCAGAATAAAATAACAGATCGGAGCCAGGAAAGTAATCAATAAAAGAGTCCAGAAGCTAGATGGCAAGGCAAGTCCAAGGAAGGGGTCAGAATAGGAGAGGCTGACACAAGGATCCAGAGACAAGAAGAAACCAGACAACTTCTGTCTCTGACAGGAAACCTTTTAGACTTTTTCACAGGAGCCTAGGACCTGCTCACCAGGATCTGGCCGTTCTAGTACCAATATGGCCATATGTCACAGAACCAGGATCCTTGTCAGAAGCGCCTGCCAAGGACTGTGAGAAACCCACCAGAGGCTGGAGGTTGGGAACAGATTTCAGGGACAGGTAGGAGAACTGCAAAGACAAGGCCAAGAAGAAAGAAGATAGTAAAGAATTTTTAAGTATCTAAGTCCTGTTTGTAACAAATCTTCCTCAGCCCCCAAGGATGGGTTTCATGGAGGGCTTCACTGTGTTGAAATCAGACTACACAAATGGTAGAAAATGCTAGTCTTGCTGTTGGTAAATTTCATCGTTAATGTTGCTCCAGTGAAATATTACTTCCAGTAAATCCCATGGCAATTAACACTTTTTTCTCTTTTCCTGAAAACTTGAGCCAAGTTGGAAAGCCTTACCAACCTAATTTCTTTTTGTGGTTATAATTTTGGGACTACCATAAACTTCTCTTTCTCTCATCCCCATGCCTTTTCTAGATTCCACAGTCCCACTCCATGACAATTACAATACAAAGTAATATATAGGTATTGGTTACAATGTCCTATCTTGAATGATGAATGAGAGTACTTATTCATTCATTCAACACATGTATTGAGTTCCTACTACGTGCCAGCTATTTTTCTATGCACTAGATATACAGCAGTGAGAAAACCACACAAAAATCCCCTTTCTCATAAAGCTTGTTTTCTGTGAGATTCCTAACGTGCTTTTGGGAGAGCCTGGTAAGTAGGACTTTCGATCTTTCCTCATACACACGTGAAGAATCAGCTTTTCACTGTAACCAGAAGTTCTTTCTTCTCTGCCTGCACTATAATGGTTTAATGGAGCATCTGAGTCTTAGAAAATTATTTCTATTCTCCATCAAATATGACTGAGGACTGGGATAAATGGAAATCTGAGTGTGGCTTAGAACATCCAATTTTTACAGTATAAATACAGTATCTTCCCTCACTAATTCCTTGGACTTCTATCTACTCCAAAATGTACACCTAAGCTCTATTCATCAAGCCCCTGGGCCTCGTGAAGCCAGACCCCTGAGGTCTATCATTCAGAATCTACAAATATTTATTGAATAGTCATTAAGTTCCAGGCATGCTCACATAATTATTTCACTTATTCCTCACAACAACCCTATGGGAGATGCAGAATAGGTATTCCTAACCTTCGTAGACTTCAGTTTTCCCAGCAAGATGTGTCAATGACTTACACAAGGTCAATAAGTTAGTAAGTAGTTCTTTAAAATATGAAAATCATTCTTTTGACTCCATGGCCCTTGTCCCCTAGTGTCCTTATGCGGGACTCTTTTTCTTTATTAATCATCCTATGTGCATGAAACATGGTCACAAGCACAGCATATGCAGTAGCCTTGGTCCTTGGAGCAGGTATATTCAATCATCTTGACTGTTCAGTAGCTCATATTCCCTTTAGATTCCACATCTGCATGGAGGCACCAAGAGGGGACAGGAGGATAGTGGTGGTAGTGAAAGATTCATTCAATAGCATATGACTGAGAGTCTGCACTTCTATCCCTACTCAGTTTGGAATTGGGAACCCTGAGGTCTGGGCAGTTTCACAGTAGAGATGAATGCAAAAACATTAATGCAAAAAAAGATGAATGCAAAAATTCATTCATATCTGTATGAGTGGTGAAATTTATGAATATTCTACTTTACCATTGGTTGGTGGAGAGCCTTCAGTTTTGACTTGGCTACAAGGAGTTAATTAGATAGAAGCACCTATACCGATCATCTGGAGGTTTTTCGCTATTATTTTTTGTTTGTTTTCTTCTTATTGTTTTTTACCTGCCTATCATATTTACTGTGTGGGTTGGCACAGCGGACACCCTTTAATATTGCAGATCCAAAGGGTTTCTCAGATTCACCAAGTCAGTTCTCATTTATATGTAAGGATGGGACAGACAGGAGAACAAGAGAAAGCGAGACGTGACATAATTCCCCACAGACCATTAGAATCAATACTTTGTTTCTAGCCCAACTCCTACTAGTCCTTTCCTTAAAGCTTCAAACAAAAAGAAAGTAAACTGATTTTCTGCCAGTTCCTTCTATCCTCTTGTGACCCTGTGGTGGAGATGGTAATAGGGAGGATAAAGACTGCGAAGACCTGAAGCCAATGGAAGTCATCAAGCAAGTAGCCCAAAGCATCAGGCAACTAGATAAACATCCCCTGGAGAGTTGAGAATTGACCGCTGTTACAAGTGGGAAAAGTCAGCTGCAGTCAGGTTACTGATTATTTTGCAGTAGAAAAATTATCCTCAGTGCCTGAACCCCTGGAAACATGAACAATGAGAAGGAAACATTTTCAATAAATAACCTAAGCTGATTTGACAGGGATCTGAATCGGGCTCCAGCCCAAATCCAAAGGTAAGAAATAAAGGAGGCAGCTGTACCTTTAAATTCAGTCCTTGACAAAGTCCCAAGAGACTCCATTTTTATTTTTTTCTGCCTCTGCAAAAATAATACTTGCTCATCTCATCACATTGATAGTGTACTGTCAGCACTGGAGGAACAAATTGTATGTGTGAATTTTTAAAATTTGGGCCTAAGAATGTCACTCAGGTAATGTTCCTTTGAGATCCCAGGGGTTTTGCATTCCCTTCTGTGTTCCTTATCAGATCCTTTGGCTGGGGGCAGGGGAAGGAGCTGAACAGAGGACTTTGAGGCTCAAAGGTTATTTCCATCCGAAGCTGTCAAGACTGTTTGCCCTCAATGGCCCAGAGCCTCTACATCCCTCCCCTTAAAAGTCTGCTCTCAAATAATTCCATCATCACTGTACTTTGTTCTGAATGAGAAATAGTCACTTCTTTGCCCAAATTCCTCATCTCTTAAACAACTGGTTTAAAGAAAAATATACATCTGAAAATCAGGAAATTTAGCACAATTCATAACATTAACAACCAGTACATTCAGTGTTAGATATGAATGAGAGGAGGACTGCATTGTTAAATACAAAGTAAACTTATTTATCTAAAACCCAAAAAATACAAGTGTTTTTAGGCTGTCAGTTGTTTCAGAATACAGGTAATCACGGGAAAAGGGAGAAAGTTAGTTTGGAGGAGAGGTTTTAATCTTACCGGATTTCAAATGTTCCATCTGCCAGCCCTTCCGACAGTCAACAGATTTTACGGAGGGGACATGAGGTAGCTGCAGTGACCGCTCCCAAAAGGCTTCCACTCTCTGGGCCTCTGTATCCTCAACTGTAAAACAGGAGGGTTATTTTATATTATCTTCAACACGCTTTCCAGTGCCGACATTTCCTGATTTCAGAGTCCCTTCCACAGGTCCTGTGGCCACTTCCTAAATAGGCCTTCTCCAGCTCTAAAGGCATTGGCTTCTTCTGTAAACTCAAAGTTTCTGCTCACAATTTTATTCTCACTGAAGCAGCGGAGGATCTTGTCTGAGGTCTTGCGGTAGGCAGAATTCTAAGATGGGCTCCCAAGATTCCCCACTGGTGCATACACACCTTCCCCCAATTATTCAATAAAACACTAATCTATCAGTAGGTACTGCTGTGAAGGTATTGCAGATGTAATTAAGGTCCCAAATCAGCTGACCTTAAGATAGGATGATTATCTGGGTAGTGCTGACTTAATTGCATGAGCCCTTTAAAAGCAGCCTTTTCTCTGGCTGATGAGAAAGAAGAGAGATATGCTCCAGCTGGCTTGGAAGAAAGCAAACATTCATCTTGTGAACTGCCTTTGGGGGCTACATGGCAAAGAACTGTGGGCAGCCTCTAGGAACTGAGAGCAGCCCCCAACCAGCAACACCCAGAAGAAAACCAAATTCTTCCAACAACCTGAATGGAATTAGAAGAGGCCCTTAGCCCAGATGAGAAATGGCAGCCCTGACTGGATACCTTGATTTCAGTGCAGTGAGACCCTGAGCAGAGAATCCAACCATGCTGTGCCCAGGCTTTTGGCCCACAAAAACTGTTGCCTAATAAGCTTATGTTGTTTTAAGCCATTAAGTTCGTAGTAAGTTTTAATACAGCAGTACAACACTAATACAAGTTCTTTTAGCCACATAGTCTTGGCTCCTGTTGACCTCTCCATTAATTTTTTTGCTTTAAATTTCCCTTAGCTTGTGAATTATTTCCTCTTCTTCACATCTCTTTCTCTGAACAGACGTGAGCAGGATTTACAGATAATAAATCTGTAAGTGGAGCAACATTACATCACTTAGCCACAGCTACAACTTCCTGTCATCAGTGAAATTAAAGACATGAAATCCAGTAATGTGAATTAAATACCTGGTCATCCGGAGGAATGGAAAAATAAATCCAAGATGATTCCACGCATCTAGCTAAAGTTCCGGGGTTCAATGCAAATCCAGATACAAGATCAATTCCTTCATTTGGTTATTTAGAAATATCTAGGGAGCACTACTCTGTGGCAGGCAATGGGGATTCCATGATAAGCAAGACAGACAAGGCATCTGCCCTCATGGACCTGACAGTCCAGTGCAGGGTGGTCCAACAGAAGTATTATGTGAGCCACATTTGTCATCTTAAATTTTCTAGTATCCACCTTTAGAAAAGCAGATAAAAAACAGATGAAATTAATTTTAATATATTTTATTTGACCCAAGGTATCCAAAATATGATTTCCACATGTAATCAATATACAGAATTATTAATGTTTGTATTTTACACTTACAACATATCTCATTCCAGACTAGCCACATTTCAAGTGCTCAGTAAGCACATGTGGCTCATGGCTACTGGACTGGACAGCACATCTACTTGATACTATGATGCACAGTGATAACTTGTTAGGCTGTGGAAACGTGAAGGCAAGGCATTGAACTTAGATTGGGAAAGGGAGAAAACAAGGGAGACAATCATGTTAACCAGGTGAATGGTGGGTACAAGGGTGTTCCAGGATGAGGGGCTAGCATAAGCAAAGAACAGGCAGTGTGAGAAGAATGAGTTTGCTCAAAGGCCAGAGAGAGGAAAGTGGACCATTCTCAGAGAACTGCAGGTATTTCAGACACTGCTGGAGTGTGGACAGGGAAAGAAGAAGAAAGGCCCATGGAATTAGGCTCACTGTCTACTGATCCACTCTGTCAGCTCTGCCTCTCCCTACTTAGGGTCACTCATAAGCAAATCCTGCCCAGTCCTTTCTCTGCTTGGAATTGTTACTCTCTAAACCCCTTTTCCCAAGAGTATCTTACACATCAGACCCTGTTAAATAGTCAGCTTCATTCGGCCATAGTGTTAACAGCAATCACCCAAGGAAAAGTCTATCCTGGGGGGCCAAAATACTGGTTTTACAGTGCCCCAGACATTTAGGTCATGTTGCCAACCGCTGTGGGCTTCTCTGCTTGCCCCAGAAGTCTCTCTTTTCTTCCATAAAAGTAATGATAATGATAACAACAGGTGACATGTATTAAGTCCTTATAATGTGCCAAGCTAAGTGCTTTACATGGATTGCTTCTTAACTCTCACAACAACTCTCTATATTAGGCTCTTTTTGTTATCCCTTGTTTAAAGGTAAGAACTGAGGCTTAGAGTGGTGAAGTGATTTGTTCAAGGTAATACAGCTAATAGAATGTACAGTTGGGATTTAAATCCAAGGAGTCTGAATTTAGAGGGTCGACAAGCTGTAGTACATAAATTAATTAAAGTATGGCCTCAAAAAATGAAGAAAAACAACTAGTACAGACACACACGCACATGCACACACAGCAAAAGCTTAGCCCTGAGAAGTCCATGGTTAGGTTGGACCAAGCTCTCAAAATGGTGAGCTGGTGGTCATTCTGAGGGAAGGGACCTGAGAGGATGTGGAGCCAGGAAGAGAAAAGGTATCAGGATTGAGCCTCCAACCCTGAATTCTGAGTACCCCTAGCTAGGCCAGCAGTTATGCCCACTCATCCCTACTCTGG
Organism: Globicephala melas; assembly: GCF_963455315.2. Classification (NCBI taxonomy): domain Eukaryota; kingdom Metazoa; phylum Chordata; class Mammalia; order Artiodactyla; family Delphinidae; genus Globicephala; species Globicephala melas. The sequence goes on from NC_083335.1 coordinate 33,167,997, forward strand.
GCTGTGCAAGAGAATATTTAGTAAGAAAGACTGAATATCTAATAAAGTTGTTATTGTTGGGGGAGACACATGCATGCACACACACACACTCCAACCTCCCAGAGGTGCTTCCCTGCAAGGTATAATCTAATTGGTGTCTCGAGGCTGTTGGACTAATTTGTCGCCTCTGTTCTTGTCTTTGATCCAGGAGAGAAGAGGGAATGGATGGCAAATGCGGGAGCTGTGTTGCCAGTCATTCTGAGCCAACAGAGTGACTAACCAATTCCCTCCCAACCTCATCATCCCTATCTAGCTATCCACCCCTCCCCCATCTTTGTGGCAAATAATTAAGCTTGTAAGCACTGGGCAGTGTTAGCTAAAGCTGACTGAGATATTCAAAAACAATCCAAAACATTATTGTTTCTGGTCTGCTGCCCTGGATTAGGAATGGCTTATGATTTGTTTTGTTCTGCTTTCTTGCTGCCTGTGATCTCTAATTTACCCTCATGCTTTAACAATGAACCTGTTTCTCTTTAAATGGTAGAAGACAGTTCTAACCATGGCAGGTGGAGATGGAGGCAACTGAATCAAGATAAACAACCTAATGATTTAACTCTTTCCTCAGCTGCTAGCTGCCTCGCATTACCCAAGAGTACATGTGCTCGTTTGTCTTTCACTTGTCTTTGCAAGTGGACACTTGGTAACTTTGGTGTCGCGCTCCCCAACACAGCTGTGTGGGTGTGCACACGCTTACAGTGCTGGAAAATTATCATGGAGATTGAGGGTAAAGAAAAAATCACACATCACAACTGTCTGGTAAGGGGTACTAGATGAAGAGAATTGTGTCACTTCCCTGAACACCAATGGTCTGCAGCACCCACACCACGGGGGATCTTAGAAATCCAGATTCCCAGGGGGCACCCCAGTGCTACACAATCAGAATCTCTGGGAGTGAGGTCAGAAATCTGTGGGACTCAGTAACTCTGATGCCCACTCACTAATGTTTCAGAACCACTCCTTTACTGAATCCCTTCTGAAACTCTGCTTAAAAAGGCAAGAAGGCAGAGTGAAGGGAAAAGTGGCTTTGGTTTTAACAGAGGTTCTCAGCCTTAGATGCACATTAGAATCATCTGGAGAGCTCTAAAGTTACTGAAGGCTGGACCCTGGCTGCAGAGGTTTGAACTCAGATGGTCTGATGTAGGGCCCAGGCAACATAATGTTTTAAAAGTTATCCAGATGATTCTAATGTACAACCAGGGCTGAGAACCACCATTTACAGAAATATATGGTAGACTGTCACCTGGAGGACTTTCCCTTTTCAGTTATCTCCTGGTCAATGCCCTGGTTTGGAGCCAGGATGGCTCCTGTGTAATGGGGACGTATTACCAGTTTGTAGGCAAGGAAGCTAATGCACATTGAGTGCTGTTATGCGTCAAGCACTACAATAGGCATTAGGCCCACACAGCCCAGAGCAGGTAAATCCCCTGGGAACAACCACCGGCAAACATCCAAGGGGAAGAATTAAGATAAAGAGATGATTAGTTCACAGGACCAGACAGAGAGGTGCTGGTCATAGTCATTCAAGGAATAAATGAACAAAAGAAGTAGGAGGCTCCAGGCACGTATCTGGATTAGGTTAGGCACATTCCAGCTTAGATGCAGAAGGCTAGACTAAGTGACCTCACATTTCTTCCCAACTTCTTCCACAACGCTCTGAAAAAGGATAAGGGCAGATATGATTTGGAAGTTGTTCCTGCACGTTCAAAATGATGGAGAAAACTGAGGTCTGATGTCCAAAACCATTCTCAACTAAAACTTTGAGATGACCCTTAGAGAGGAACCAAGTCAAGCATTATCATACCCATTTTATAGACTAGAACAGTGGTTCTCGACCTGTGGCCCCTAAAACTTATTAGAAATGTAATTCTAGTCCTAGTAAATGAGAAACTCTAGGGGTGGGGCCCTGCAATCTGTGTTGTAACAAGCTCTCCAGGTAACCCTGTTGCAGGCTCAAGTTTGAGAAGCACAGCTCTAGTGAGTTCGTTCAACTGATCCTCAAAGGAAGAGTCGACTTTTCCTTTCTTTCACATCAATAAGTATTCACCAAGGAGCTTGCCTATCTAGCCCTCAATCACCCCCTTCTCAGAACTGCGCTGGAAAATGCTGAGGTGCAGGGCTGCGATGAGAGCTGGCATTGTGGCTGGGAGGATACACTGGAGATTGGGCCTCTAACCCCTGACGTGTGCTTGCAGTGTGACCCCACGGAAACCAACTAACATCTCTGACTCAAAATCTGGCACACGTCAGGTGCTCGATAAATATTTATCTGGGTACCTGTAATCCAAGGGTAATAGTGCTGGAGGAGGCAGGGTACTGTGAAGTCAGACATATCTGAGTTTGGGTCCTGGCTCTGCCTTTAAACTGGCCTCTTGACCTGGAGCAAAGCGCTTCCCACTTTAGCCTCGGATTTCTCAGCTATAAAATGGAGGAGAGGGATTCTGATTACAAGCTCTCCAAGGGCTCTGTTGACATCTAAAATATTTTGTTTAAAGATCTGCACTTCGATATTGAGAGCGTTTAGTGACCCAGACAGTTTCTGTAAAGATACAGCCATACAAACACAAACTCTTCTGTAGCCTCTATATGCTGATCAATTTCCAGTACCCAGTAAATGACTACTTCTACTAACACTACCACTGCTACTATAGGAGGTGGTTTACTCATTAATATGGGGCAAGCAACCACCTGATTAAACATTACCCCAACCCACTTATCGCTTTCCATTGTCTGAGTAGTACACAGCGGTCTCTCATTGTGGCAGGAAGCTGCTTGGAGTAGCTGGGAGACATGCGCAAATGACTGGGGAAGCCGCTGAGCTCATTAGGCTTGCAGGGCTGGGTGAACCCCTCAATGGCCCTTAAACATTAGAAGGTGAAAAATATAACAAAGGGTCAAGGAAAACATCATAGGAAGGAAGGAAAATAGTGAAAAGAGCTAGGGCAGTGGGAAGAAGCTGGCCGGGGATGCGAATCCCTGCTCCACAGTAGCTGTGTGGACTTGGGCCACTTAACATCTCTGAGCCACAGACTCATGTGTGAAAGGGAGACCATAACACCGGCTTCATAAAGTTGTTCTCACTAAATACGACAATGCAATATAAAATAAAAAGTTTTTTAAAAATAGGACAAAGGACTATGTAAAGCACCCAGTTTCGAACCCAACACAATCTTAAGCGCTCAGTCAATGAGAGGGGATATTATTATCCTGATTTACCTTTGCATGTGAAATTCAAGGGAGTTGTGAGATCCTGGCAGCCTGCAACTTAATCAAACAAAATAACGGGTTTGACAAGTACCTGCTACATACAGAGCTCTGTACCAGGTACTATGAGGCATAGCCCAGAAATGGCGGGCGGAATCATACAAAATTGCAACATTTGACCATTTAACCAATAAACCCACCAAAGTTATATGATTCAACCTAATATACGAGCCTGTGCCTCATTTCATGGAAGGTCTGATACTGTGGAGAAATGACTGATTTGCACAGGAAAACAATAGCAATCCCCCAATGTTTAAGCAAGTGCTAAATTGAATATAATGTAAAATGAGCTTTTCCTGGCTGAGTGACCTACTGAGATCCCCATACTTTCTGAGTTGCTTTTTCAAAATACTACCTTCCTTTTTTTTCAAAATACCACCCACCTGGCCCTGCTCCCTTCCTTCCAGCCAGCTCATGGATAGGAGGCCAGTGGCACACTCAACCCTCCCTGGAGGAGCCTGGCATGCTGAAGGAGCTCAGCACAGCCAAAGGGAGGCCGACGTGCGGAACAGAATGCTCCTTGAGATTCCACGAGCCTCCGACCGACGGCAACGGGCTGTTTCACAGAGCTGATCTCTGTCATCATGACACCTGCAACCCTTTCATTATAAAAATATATGCATATCCCACAGGGCCCTACCACTTCCACCTTCCTTGAGTGGCTGCTGGGTTTTACACCCACCAGATTAGATACATTCTGACTTGTTCAGACACCGGTAGTTTAGGTCCCTTGGTCCCGGAAGCCAAGGGGATTAAGGGCCGCTGAATCAAAGGAGAAATTGGAGGCACCTTCCCAGGTGGAGGTTTCCCAAAGGCAGCCTCATCTCAGCTGATGTTAGAATCAGATTCATCGTTTTCCCCCCACTGCCTCCTTAGATGGAGCCTGTCTTTTACCCTCGTCAAATTGGGGACAGTGGCACATCCCTGCTGTAGAGGACTAAGGCCACTCTGTTTCCAGCCTGGACACTCTTCATGCTCTCCCCTGAGGGAAGTGGGTGGCTGGCTGGCCCTCTCCCAGGTAGGAAGTTTGGCTGCCAGGCTTCTCTGGTTCCACGTTTATTTCACAAACATTTATGTAACACTCACCATGTGGCAGGCGCTGTTCTAGGCGCTATGCACATAGTAACGCATCCATTATTCTCATAACAACCCTGTGCAATCTGTAGAGTTATTAAACCCATTTTACAGATGAGGAACCTGAGGCACAGAAAGATGATGTAACCCACCCAAGGTCACAGAGCTGGTAAGTGGGAGAGCTGAGATTCAACCAGGCAGTCTGGCTCCACAGCCTACTCCCTGAACTACTAGAATATCATGCCTCTGGAAGTAAGACCTTTCTAAGGGGTGAATTGGGGCAGAGGGAAGGTCAGAGGTCTTACTTAAAGGTACAGCCACTTGCAGTAAGGCTTGCGTTGGGGGGCACTAAAGATATCTGCTCTAAAATGTCTCCCGCTTGCCCTGCTGAGTCAGAGTTCATACTCTGATCCCTCTTCTGAGGTATCCAAAGCCCTTCCTGAGTTGTGAATAAAACTTGGCAGGGGTTATATAGTCACCATTGGTCATGAACACCCAGGCCCAAAGCACGTTATCATAGTCAAAGCAGAGTCCCGAGAGTTTGGCTCCCTAAACAGGCAAGTTGTGAAGGTGAGGGAGGGAGTTTAGGAACTGTCTATGGCTGCCAGAGTTGCCCAGGAGAGACAGGCCTGAGAATGACCATGAGGAGGACCCCTAAGTAGCCAGGGATTTCATGTGAAAATACGGGCTACCTGGGGGCGGCAAGGCCCCACAAGAACAAACAAGCCTACATTGAAGACAGTCGTTACCTCCTCCCTGGTTTGGCCCCCAATCTGACTTCTTTAACCCCAAGTCAAAGCTGATGGGCAGCAGCAAGGCCCTCTTCCGCCAGAGCAGAGGCTCCCCCATTAACGAGTGAGGCCCCTGGTGAGTGGGTGTTCAGACTCAAAGTTGCCCCCATCGTGGCTCTGACACCAGTCAGTGAAGTCTGTGTTCAGCTCACCCACCTTGCGGCATCACTTGAGAGAACAAGGTGACAGCAAAGCATCCAGATCGGAAGGAACAAGAAAGCCCTTTAAAGGTCTGAATGAGCCAAGGTCATTGACTGTGGCAGTGACAGGCAGGTCCCCTGGGAAGGCTTACAGCCCAGACTCTCAGCTTGTGGTGGCTGTACTAAGCACACACCCTAACCACGCAGCTTCTATCATTAACATGAAGATGAATCTCCCCTTTATCAAACATCTGATTTGTACCGGACGCCATTATAGGTGTTTTACATGTATTAACTCATTTAATCTTCATAGTGACTTTATTATGTATTTATTATTATGAAGAAAACTGAGACTCCGAGAAGTTAAGTAACTGCTTAAAGGTCACATAACCACTAAGTGGCAAATGGGGGACTTTCTGTTTGTCCCCAAAGCTATCTTCTCTGTACCTAAAATACAGTGGGGTCCATGCAAAAGGAGGTGACTTTTGCATGTCCCCATCAATCTTTTATCTCTCATTTGGAAGTAGGTATAAAGGATTGTGAGTTACTTGGCAGGCCAAGGACCTAGCAGGTTGGGGATCACGGAGGAGGTGGGCCACTGCCACTCACATCATCACCAAGACACCCATCTCCTCACTTATGTCCAACCCAGGCCCTCCTCACCAGGATAAACTCATACATGACCATGTGTTTGGTGGGTTTCACCTTGGATGGAGTGGAGGGCCTACTTTCTTTGTAGGGTACCATTTGCCAGACACTTCATGAACAGGAGACAGGCAGGGAATGAATAGTAGGACGTACAGTGGCTATTTGTTGAAATTCCTCTCCCCTTAGGTCTCCCTACCACCCAGATGATTAGGCCATGTTGAGTGGACTCCTCCATTCTGGTTCTTTAATGTGGAGCTGCCCGAGCACTAGTCAACAAGTAAACCTGCCAGGCTACACTGAGACTGAGACCTCTCTCATTTCTGTGGATCCAGACTGTCCCTTGGTCAGAGTGACTTGGTTAGAGAGCAAGGCTACCAGCTATGGAACCATTCAAAGGCTTTCATTTGGGACAAGGATCACCTAGAGTGCCTCTGTGTCCTAAGGGGCAGAATAAGGGGAACAGGGCCAAGTAAATGCTGAGAACATAGGGGATGCTGTGCGTCAAGGTCACAAATCTTACACTGCCTCATCCTCTTGTACTTGGAATGACCTTCAGGATCCACGCAGACTCTTACGCATGGAAGGAGGGAGAAGTTCTGCTGTGTACCCTCTCACTCGAATCCATGTAGGAACTCCCTTTCTAGTCCCAAGAAAGCAGACTGGAGGAGAGTTTACTTTGCCCACCTCTAGCTCCCAGGAACAAACTTTAAATAAATCTCTCTCAGGAGGGAAGCAAAACATAGCTTCATGACTCAGCGAGAAACCAAGTCCCTTATGGGACAACATCTAGCGTGAATTAAGAACATTCATACTCACCTAAACACCAAGCGTGCAGGTGGAACTGCGTAGGTTTCCAATTTCTGTCTCAAATCAGCTCCTCTATCCTGATCCTTCCATTCAGTCATCCAGACTTGATGTCAGAGTTGTCACTGAATATGGGGGGGTGAAAGAGAGAGGACCATTCACGAAATTGTGTTGCTTCTCCTTCCTAATGAGGCTTGCACTCGTTCTTTTCTTTCTATCCCCTCTACCACCACCCCAGTCCCTGACTTTATCCGTACCCCGCCCCCTCTGCTATGCACTACCTTCTTGACTATCTTCCCATCTCCAGGGCTGGCCTCATGAGCATGCTACCTGTACGCTTTCATTCTGCAGTGGGCCTGCCAATTAAGTAGCCAGTCCTGTCTGTCTCTCCCCATCTAGACGCATCTCACACAGAATATTTATTGCCAGAGATTTTTTGCTAATATCAATAATAATGCCTTAATATGTCTACTGGCTCTCCAGTGTCTCTAGAATCAGACTCAAACTCCTCAGCCTGGCCTACTGTTATCTGGCCTCTGTCTAAGCGTCCATACATCCCATACAAATTCCACCCATTCCAGAATTGGGGATGGCTTTACCATTAACTAACTGTAGCAGAATGGTTAACAGCTCACATTTTAGAGTCAGACAGGCCTGGCTTAGGGTCCTGATTCTATACTTACTGGCTGTATGACTCTGGGCAAATGTCTTAACCTCTCTGATCCTCAGTATACTCATCTGTAAAGAGCGAATACCAACAGTGCCTGTCTCATAAGGCCGGCGTAAGAACTAAATGAGATAATAGAAACAAATCTCTAAGCACAGTGCCTGGCCTAAAGCTCTCAATCAATACTAGCTACTAATGTTGTTTGTTGTAATTATTACAGACAGAGCTGAGTGGTTCTAAAAGTCACCATGCCTTTGTTCCAGTCTACTCAGCCATATTGCTGACTGGGTTTCAGGTATCTCACAGTGACCTGCCGTGTTCTTCTTCCTCCCGCTATGTACACTTCCATTACCCTCCTCTGGTTGTAGATCATCATAATCTGCATGCTGTCAGTCACTAAACTCTGACGCTGCATTTTCTCATCTGTAATATATGAATCTCATAACACTTTGCAGGGTTATCACAAAGAATGAAATAAAATAATGTATGTAAATCATAAACCTGGCATGTATTAAGTGCTCAATAAATAGTTGCTATTACAAATGCATTCAAACTTTACTATTAATATCTGGTGAGATCTTGCCCAATTATCCCCTCTACCACCCACCCCAGGCAGCCTTTGCATTCTAACAACAACCTTGTCAGAGGGGGTCTCTGGGAAAACCCTCCATTTTTTGCACTTCAGCCAGAATAATCTTCTGTTTTTAAAGGGACTGACTTTCTCCTTTTAAATCCCAAGTGTATATCTGAATCAAATCTTCATGTCCTACCTTCAGTATTATGACAGTGATCCTCTGGGCTTCCTTTGCTTTTTTAAAAAAAAAATAGACTTTATTTTTTAAAGCAGTTTTAGGTTCACGTCAAAATTGAGTGGAAGGTACGAAGATTTCCCATACGCCCCTGACTCACGTACAGCCTCCCCTATAACCAACATCCCCCAATTGATGACCCTACATTGACACATTATAACCACCCAAGTCCATAGTTTACATTAGGGTTCACTCTCAGTGTTGTACATTCTGTAGATTTAGACAAATGTATAATAACGTGTACCTACCATTATATTATCATACGAAAAATCTTGTGTTCTGTTGAAACACTCCCCACTAACCTCTGGCAATCACTGATCTTTTTACTATCTCCAGAGTTCTGTCTTTTCGAGAATGCCATATAGCTAGAATTATACCGGAGGTAGCCTTTTCAGATTGGCTACTTTCACTTAGTAATATGCATTTACAGAATGATCTTTTCAGAATATAAATGGAATCACTTTCGTTTCTTCCTCTGCTTAAACTGTTTCCCATTGTTTTCCCCTTGCTTGTAGGACAAAACCCTAAATCCTTAAATGATCGAGAAGGCCCTTCATTCAGCAGTTCTTAACTAGGAGGTGTTTGGAAGTTTAGGGAATTTGGGGTTGTCATAAATACCAAGGGGACAATTTGGCATTTAGTAGGCAGGGACCAGGGAGGCTAAACTTCCTGCAACCTTGCATATGCAAACTAGCACCTCCCACCCCCATGTAGAATTGTCCTGCCCCAAAGCCAATGGCATCTCCATTGAGAAACACCCCCATCAAACTCTCCAGCTTCATCTCCCACCTCTCCCTTGCAGTCTGGACTGCAGCCACTCTGACCTCGTTTCTAGTCCACCACAGCACCTTGAGCCTGGTATTCTTTCTATTGGAATACAATTTTTTTCTGTCTCATTCGTGCCGACGGACCCTTCAAATCTCAGTTTAAGCGCTATTTCTTCAAGGAGGCCTTCATTAACTCCCTGCTAGAGTGTATATTTCCTCAGAACTGTGTTTCTAGCCTTCAGAATATTTATCTCAGTTTATAATTATATACTCATTTATGTATTATGTAATTAATGTCTATCTCACCCGTGAGATCAGAAGCTCCAAGAAAGCAGGCCTCACATCTGTTTTTGCTCCCCATTATATGCCAGCACCTTGCCCAGTGCTTGCTTGACTAATAGTAGGCACCCATACACTCTCTCTGAAATGAACGTGCACATAATTAGTCCCTAGTCTCACTCATGTCCTAAGGGAGACGGAGCACCTATCAACATCCTCTGTTTGTAGGGGTCTTAGAACAACTGGTTCCCACTGAGCTCTTTGCAGTAGAGGAATTATTATGCTTGCTTTCAAGCTGATTAGAATGGAGTCACAATGGTTCTATTTCCAATTTCTTCCTGCTTCCAAAATGCTACACATAGACACTCTGATTGACTGCTGGCTCCCAAACCTAATTATATTAAAACAAATGAAGGAGTATTTAAAGCATGTTGTCTACTCACTTTTTGACGTTTTCAAGACATGCCGTGTACCTGTGTAATTGGGGGAAGATTTGAAAAACACGCTGACAAGAGTCTAAGAGTCTTGAAACATGGTACTACAAGTAGTGGAGCCACGTACACCTCAACTCTCTAGTGAGCTCTGTGTTGAAAATCAAAGCAACAGGCGGCTTCAAAGCTAAGTGGTTTGGGTTGGTTTGTTTGTCTTTTTAATTCCATGGTCTAGGCAATCAGAAAGAAAGAGCAGGAGGTATATTTGGGTGTACAATGGGAAAGGAGCTGCTGAGAAGAGCAGAAACACACTTTATAGGCACTGGGCCTAAAGAACAGTGGTGCCAATCAGTGGAGAAAATGGTGACACAAGGCACACTGACAGTCTTGCCGGATGCAGGGGAAGCTGTATCTGCGTTATGGGATGTCTACTACTCAAGGACATTTCCTGGACATCTAGGAAGTAGCATTCAGGTGAGGTCATGTTTAGAAAACAGTTGGCCCTATTTGCTTTCCCCATCCTCACCCCCAAGCCTGAGTTCTGGGCAGCCGCCTTGCCTCTCCTCCTCAGTAGTTACAATTTGGGTCAAAAGCAAAGAAGCTGAAGGCTGTGCCCTGAATTGCTCAGTCTGGCAGCTTAGCGCTGCTCCCTGACTGTTAGCCACTGTGTGCAAAACCCCAAGAAGAGGCTCAGAGAGTTCTGGTGGACTTGTGCTTTGTAAAAGCAGAGAGCTTCCCCCTTCTCCCCACAGCTCATTGTGACTCATCTGACTATATGGATTTAACATAGATGGGAAGACCAGAGACTTCCTAATTTTTAAGTCCCCTCCTCTCCAGAGCATAAATTCACAGCCCCAGGCAAAGATCTATGAATCAAACATTTTATTTGAAGCTGCAACAAACTTAAATAATCTGAAGCTTCAATAACCTCGCCAATAGCTTTTAGGTTTAAAATTTTCCTGCCACTTGCCCACCATAAAGATTTTTTTTAAGTTAGAATGCCATCAATTTTTTAAAATACAATAGAAAGAGTTGCATCAATTGTTATTTTCCAAGGTTTCACCCCCAAGGGGAAAAAAGTCAGAATAGAAAAGCATTCTTGTTTAAAAAGCTAATTGTTGCTCTATGTAATTAGTAATGCAGAGTTATATACACGCCTGCTTGTCCCTTCCTTTGCACCCATACTCCTCTGCCAAAAAAAAAAAAAAATTTCCCAGAAAGCACCATTAACAGTTTGAGTCTTTTGAAAGATGTTATTTTATAAAAATAATGGAACAGACTCTTCAGAATGATTTTTAAATACAGCCAAAGGGAGCTGACCCTCAGTACTTCTGGCCTCATGCTGGCAAGGTTTTAACTAGGCTCATAGTTTGGAAGAGTGATGCCACAATAGGATCATTGCCCCTCCAAATTTTCATCCCCAAGGCCTTTTGTTAATATTTCCTCCCCCCATGAACCCCATGTTTTCCTATATTTTGCCTACCAAACTGATCTTATCAAGAAAAGATTTATTTTTCCCACTCTCCAGTAACCAAAGGCAAATATAGCTGGCCCTGGAATGCGGTTATATAGAATATAAACTGTTCCTTAGAGTAAGAAGACTCCAGCGAGGGGCATTACTTTTTAAAGACCAATTATCCATTCATTCAACAAATAATTATTGAAGAATCAAAATATTCCAAGCACTGTCCAGGCACTGGTGATGTAGCAGTGAACAAAACTGTTCAAGTACCTTCCATGTTAGAGATGACATTTTGATGAGGCGAGACAGACAATGACTAATCAACACATACTAAATATGTCAGGTGATGATAAATGCTATGGAGAAAACTAAATCAGAGTAAGGTGGTTAGGGCATGCTAGGGATTGGGATGCTGTTTTATATAGAATGATCAGAAATGGTCTCTCTAGTGGCAATATTTAAGCAGAGAGCTGAAGGAAGTGAGGAACTAAACTAAGGGCATATCTTGGAGAAGAGCATTCCTGGCAGGAGGAACAGCAAGTACGAGGATGCTGAGGCAGGAGCATGTGCCTGGTGTGTTACAGAAATTCTATTCTATTGCAATGTGCCTGGAATACAACAAGCAAGAGGGAAAGTAGTAGAAGATGAGATCAGAGAGGTAGGTAAGAGCAGATCAGGTAAAAATTTTGCCCTTTGCTGTGAATGAACTGGGAGTCACGGGAGGGTTTTGAGGAGAGGAGCAGCATATTTAAAAGGGATCACATTGAGTGCTGTTTGAAGACAAGATTCTGGGCAGGGAGCAAGGAGGCAGGTTTTGGAGGGTAAAGAAAAAAAAAGTGAATTAGAATGCTGTTAGAATTCAAGTTAGAATGCTGTTGTGATCATTCAAGTGAAAGGAAGTGGAAGATATTAACCAGATGGTAGCAGAGAAGGCAGTGAAAACTGGTTAAATTGTAGCTATATTATGAAAGTAGAACTAATAGATTGAATATGAGGCGTGAAAGAAAGGAAGTAAAAATTTATTCATTTATTCAACAAATATTTACTGAGCACCTTCTATGTACCAGGTGCTCTTCGGTGTGCTTAAGACAGAGCAGTGAACAAAGCAAAAAAAAATCCCTACCTTCATGGAGCTTGCCTTCTTATTATTTTTTTTTAATTTTATTTATTTTTTTATACAGCAGGTTCTTATTAGTCATCCATTTTATACACATCAGTGTATACATGTCAATCCCAATCGCCCAATTCATCACACCATCACCACCACCCCACCACGGCTCTCCCTTGTTAGTGTCCATACGTTTGTTCACTACATCTGTGTCTCAATTTCTGCTCTGCAAACTGGTTCATCTGTACCATTTCGAGGTTCCACATATATGCGTTAATATACGATATTTGTTTTTCTCTTTCTGACTTACTTCACTCTATATGACAGTCTCTAGATCCATCCATGTCTCAACAAATGACCCAATTTCATTCCTTTTTACGGCTGAGTAATACTCCATTGTATATATGTACCACATCTTCTTTATCCATTCATCTGTCAGTGTGCATTTAGGTTGCTACTATGACCTGGCTTTTGTAAATAGTGCTGCATTGAACATTGGGGTGCATGTATCTTTTCGAATTATGGTTTTCTCTGGGCATACGCCCAGCAGTGGGATTGCTGGGTCATATGGTAATTCTATTTTAAGTTTTTTAAGGTACCTCCATACTGTTCTCCATAGTGGCTGTATCAATTTACATTCCCACCAACAGTGCAAGAGGGTTCCCTTTTCTCCACACCCTCTCCAGCATTTGTTGTTTGTAGATTTTTTGATGATGGCCATTCTGACTGGTGTGAGGTGATACCTCATTGTAGTTTTGATTTGCATTTCTCTAATAATTAGTGATGTTGAGCAGCTTTCCATGTGCTTCTTGGCCAGCTGTATGTCTTCTTTGGAGAAATGTCTATTTAGGACTTCTGCCCATTTTTGGATTGGGTTATTTGTTTTTTTAAATATTGACCTGCATGAGCTGTTTATATATTTAGGAGACGAATCCTTTGTCCATTGATTCGTTGGCAAATATTTTCTCCCATTCTGAGGATTGTCTTTTCATCTTGTTTATGGTTTCCTTTGCTGTGCAAAAGCTTTGAAGTTTCATTAGGTCCCATTTGTTCACTTTTGTTTTTATTTCCATTACTCTAGGAGGTGGATCAAAAAAGATCTTCCTGTGATTTATGTCAGAGAGTGTTCTCCCTATGTTTTCCTCTAAGAGTTTTATGGTGTCCAGTCTTACATTTAGGTCTTTAATCAATTTTGAGTTTATTTTTGTGTATGGTATTAGGGAGTGTTCTAATTTCATTCTTTTACATGTAGCTGTCCAGTTTCCCCAGCACCACTTATTAAAGAGACTGCCTTTTCTCCATTGTATATCCTTGCCTCCTTTTCATAGATTAGTTGACCATAGGTACATGGGTTTATCTCTGGGCTTTCTATCCTTTTCCATTGATCTATATTTCTGTTTTTGTGCCAGTATATTATTGTCTTGATTACTGTAGCTTTGTAGTATAGTCTGAAGTCAGGGAGTCTCATTCCTCCAGCTCTGCTTTTCTCCCTCAAGACTGCTTTGGCTATTGGGGGTCTTTTGTGTCTCCATATAAATTTTAAGATTTTTTGTTCTAGTTCTGTAAAAAATGCAATTGGTAATTTGATAGGGATTGCATTGAATCGGTAGATTGCTTTGGGTAGTATAGTCATTTTCACAATGTTGATTCTTCCAATCCAAGAACATGGTATATCTCTCCATCTGTTGGTATCATCTATAATTTCTTTCATCAGTATCTTATAGTTTTCTGCATACAGGTCTTTTGTCTCCCTAGGTAGGTTTATTCCTAGGTATTTTATTATTTTTGTGGCAATGGTAAATGGAAGTGTTTCCTTAATTTCTCTTTCATATTTTTCATCATTAGTGTATAGGAATGCAAGAGATTTCTGTGCATTAATTTTGTATCCTGCAACTTTCCCAAATTCATTGATTAGCTCTAGTAGTTTTCTGGTGGCATCTTTAGGATTCTCTATGTATAGTATCACGTCATCTGCAAACAGTGACAGTTTTACTTCTTCTTTTCCAATTTGTATTCCTTTTATTTCTTTTTCTACTCTGATTGCCATGGCTAGGACTTCCAAAACTATGTTGAATAATAGTGGTGAGAGTGGACCTCCTTGTCTTGTTCCTGATCTCAGAGGAAATACTTTCAGTTTTTCACCATTGAGAATGATGTTTGCTGTGGGTTTGTCATATATGGCCTTTATTATGTTGAGGTAGGTTACCTCTATGCCCACTATCTGGAGAGTTTTTATCATAAATGGGTGTTGAATTTTGTCAAAAGCTTTTTCTGCATGTATTGAGATGATCATGTGGTTTTGATTCTTCAATTTGTTAATATGGTATATCACACTGATTGATTTGCATATATTGAAGAATCTTTGCATCCCTGGGATAAATCCCACTTGATCATGGTGTATGATCCTTTTAATGTGTTGTTGGATTCTATTTGCTAGTATTTTGTTGAGGATTTTTGCATCTATATTCATCAGTGATATTGGTCTGTAATTTTCTTTTTTTGTAGTATCTTTGTCTGGTTTTGGTATCAGATCAGGGTGATGGTGGCCTCATAAAATGAGTTTGGGAGTTTTCCTCCCTCTGCTATATTTTGGAAGAGTTTGAGAAGGATGGGTGCTAGCTCTTCTCTAAATGTTTGATAGAATTCACCTGTGAAGCCATCTGGTGCTGGACTTTTGGTTGTTGGAAGATTTTTAAATCACAGTTTCAATTTCATTACTTGTGATTCTTCTGTTCCTATTTTCTATTTCTTCCTGGTTCAGTCTTGGAAGGTTACACCTTTCTAAGAGTTTGTCCATTTCTTCCAGGTTGTCCATTTTATTGACATAGAGTTGCTTGTAGCAGTCTCTTAGGATGCTTTGTATTTCTGCAGTGTCTGTTGTAACTTTTCCTTTTTCATTTCTAACTTTATTGATTTGAGTCCTCTCCCTCTTTTTCTGATCAGTCTGGCTAATGGTTTATCAATTTTGTTTATCTTCTCAAAGAATCAGCTTTTAGTTTTATTGATCTTTGCTATTGTTCTCTTTGTTTCTATTTCATTTATTTCTGCTCTGATCTTCATCATTTCTTTCCTTCTGCTAACTTTGGGTTTTGTTTGTTCTTCTTTCTCTACTTCCTTTAGGTGTAAGGTTAGATTGTTTATTTGAGATTTTTCTTGTTTCTTGAGGTAGGCTTGTATGGCTATAAACTTCCCTCTTAGAACTGCTTTTGCTGCATCCCATAGGTTTTGGATCGTCGTGTTTTCATTGTCATTTGTCTCTAGGTATTTTTTGACTTCCTCTTCGATTTTCTCAGTGATCTCTTGGTTATTTAGTAACGTATTGTTTAGCCTCCATGTGTTTGTGTTATTTACGTTTTTTTCCATGTAATTCACTTCTAATCTCATAGTGCTGTGGTCAGAAAAGATGCTTGATATGATTTCAATTTTCGTAAATTTACTGAGGCTTGATTTGTGACCCAAGATGTGATCTATCCTGGGGAATGTTCCGTGTGCACTTGAGAAGAAAGTGTAATCTGATGTTTTTGGATGGAATGCCCTATAAACATCCATTAAATCTATCTGGTCTATTGTGTCATTTAAAGCTTGTGTTTCCTTATTAATTTTCTGTTTGGATGATCTGTCCATTGGTGTAATGAGGTGTCATAGTCTCCCACTATTATTTTGTTACTGTCGATTTCCTCTTTTAGACTGTTAGCAGTTGCCTTATGTATTGAGGTGCTCCTATGTTGGGTGCCTAAATATTTACAATTGTTATATCTTCTTCTTGGATTGATCCCTTGATCATTATGTAGTGTCCTTCCTTGTCTCTTGTAACATTCTTTATTTTAAAGTCTACTTTATCTGATATGAATATTGCTACTCCAGCTTTCTTTTGATTTCCATTTGCATGGAATATCTTTATCCATCACTTCACTTTCAGTTTGTATGTGTCCCTAGGTCTGAAGTGGGTCTCTTGTAGACAGCATATATATGGGTCTTGTTTTTGTATCCATTCAGGAAACCTGTGTCTTTTGGTTGGAGCATTTAATCCATTCACGTTTAAGGTAATTATTGATATGTATGTTCCTATGACCATTTTCTTAATTGTTTTGGTGTTTTTTTGTAGGTCCTTTTATTCTCTTGTGTTTCCCACTTAGAGAAGTTCCTTTAGCATTTGTTGTAGAGCTGGTTTGGTAGTGCTGAATTCTCTTAGCTTTTGCTTATCTGTAAAGCTTTTGATTTCTCCATCGAATCTGAATGAGATCCTTGCCAGGTATAGTAATCTTGGTTGTAGGTTCTTCCCTTTCATCACTTTAAGTATATCATGCCATTCCCTTCTGGCTTGTAGAGTTTCTGCTGAGAAATCAGCTGTTAACCTTATGGGAGTTCCCTTTTATGTTATTTGTTGTTTTTCCCTTGCTGCTTTCAATAATTTTTCTTCATCTTTAATTTTTACCAATTTGATTACTATGTGTTTCAGCATGTTTCTCCTTGGGTTTACCCTGCCTGGGACTCTCTGTGCTTCCTGGACTTGGGTGGCTATTTCCTTTCCCATGTTAGGGTAGTTTTCGTCTATCTTCTCTTCAAATATTTTCTCGGGTCCTTTCTCTCTCTTCTTCTTCTTCTGGGACCCCTATAATGCGAATGTTGCTACATTTAATGTTGTCCCAGAGGTCTCTTAGGCTGTCTTCATTTCTTTTCATTCTTTCTTTATTCTGTTGCGCAGCAGTGAATTCCACCATCTGTCTTCCCAGTCACTTATCAGTTCTTCTGCCTCAGTTATTCTGCTATTGAGTCCTTCTAGTGTAGTTTTCATTTCAGTTATTGTATTGTTCATCTTTGATTGTTTGTTCTTTAATTCTTCTAGGCCTTTGTTAAACATTTCTTGCATATTCTCCATCTTCGACTCCATTCTTTTTCCGAGATCCTGGATCATCTTCACTATCATTATTCTGAATTCTTTTTCTGGAAGATTGCCTATCTCCGCTTCATTTAGTTGTTTTTCTGGGGTTTTATCTTGTTCCTTCATCTGGTAATAGCCCTCTGCCTTCATCTTGTCTTATCTATCTCTCTGTGTATGTGGGGTTTTTTCCACAGGCTGTGGGATTTTAGTGCTTCCTGCTTCTGCTGTCTGCCCTCTCGTGGATGAGGCTATCTAAGAGGCTTGTGCAAGTTTCCTGATGGGGATGACTGGTGGTGGGTAGAGCTGGCTGTTGCTCTCAAGGTTGCCTTCTAATGGATAAGAATAGCTAACATTTATGAAATACTTCCTATGTTCTAAGCTCTTCACTTTCTGAACTCATTGAATCCTCACCACAATCCAATAAGATATGTTTGTATGGTATTATCTCCATCCCACAGATGAGTAAACAGAGGGGATAATTAAGTTCTTTGAAGTCTCACAGCTGATAAGTAGCAAAGCTATATTTCAAACTCAGGAAGTTCTGCTCAAGAGTCTGAGCTCAAACCGCTCCACTCCACAGCCTCTCTACCAGGCCAGTATTCCAACACCAAGAGTCAAAGCTGGACCACATGCATGCAAAGCAGGAATCCTAACTGCTAGATGACTCAAAGATTTGGCCCAGAAAACCTGCAAGATTGCTCTTTCCATTTACTTGATACTGAACATAAATTGGTAGCCTGGTGCTATGGACAGAACTGTGCCCCCCCCAAATTCATATATTGAAGCCCTAACCCCCACTGTGATATTTGGAGATGAGGCATTTAGGAGGTGATTAAGGTTAGATGAGATCATGAAGGGGTAACCCTCATGACAGGACTACTGTCCTTATGAGAGGAGATACTGGAGAGCTTGCTTCCTTTCTCCATTATGTGAGGACCCAGTGAGAAGGTGGCTGCCTAGAAAATCAGGGAGAGGGTCCTCACCAGGAACTGAATCAGCCAGCATCTTGATCTTGGACTTCCAGTCTCCAGAAATTTGAGAGAATAAATGTCTATTGTTTAAGCCACCCAATCTGTGGTATTATGTTATAGCAGCCCAAGCTAATACACCCAGGCACAGCAAGATTTGGGGCAGGGAGTACTCTCTAAAATGTCCTGTATTGTTTGACACAAAGTATTGTGTTATAAGCACCATGTAAGTGTTAGGTCTAATTACCCACTAGAATGGTTAAGCGGAATTCAAAAGGGCAGAAATCATCAGGACTGCTGAGAACCTGACACACTGCCAGGCAAATCAGGAGCATTTTGGTTAGTGAAATTGCCCTAGGATTCTTCTATGGAAATCTCCCATCGATATAGTGGAAAGAAATGTGTGGGAACAAAAGCAAAAAAGAACCCTGAGATTTAGAGATCTAACGATAGAACTTGCTTACATTTTTGTTCAATGCTTACTATATTGTAAAAATGCATTATCTCATCTAATCTTTGGTACAATCTCATTCAAGCACGTATCCCATCTCTCCCATTCATTGTATCAGCTCACTGAGGTCAGGGGGCCTGATTTGATTACCTTTTCACTTCCCAGCAGTTTCATTTATGAGGATCTGCCCACAAGTGAGGATCTAATAAAAGTAGCTGATCGACTGCCATCAATAAACTGCTTTAGGAATCTGTTGGTGATTTTGTATGCTTTCACCCAAGACCAGATTAATATCACATTTACAGGTAAACTAACCATTGTCATTTCTTTAAGGCTTAATTAATGCTCAATACTGTACTAAATGTTTTCCGTGCATTATCTCATTTAATCCTTAAAGTATGAATTAAATGCTCTCATTACAATCTGTATTTTTCAGATGGGAAACTGAGACTCAGAGAGGTTTAGAAAAACTCCTCAAAGTCACTCAGCTAATAAATGACAAAGCCACAGGCCTCTCCAACTCCAAAGCCAACTTTATTAACCATAGGGGTTAAAGTGGAAATTATGCCCTATAAGAATTTATCTCAATGAGTGTACAATTTTTAAAAATTTATTATCATCAAATTATCTTTAACAGCTTTATTGAAGTATAATTTAAATACAGTAAATACCACATATTTAAAGTGTACAACTAGATTAGTTTTGACATATGCATGCACATGTGAAACCATCACCACAATGAAGATAATGAACATATCCATCACCCCCTAAAGTTTCCATGCCCTTTGTAAGCCTTCATCCCAACTCCTATCAGCCCTCTACCCCATCCCCAAGCACAAATTATTTTTTGAATGTTCAAGGCAGTAACTTAGGAAAGGCTCTCCTTGCCCAATGATCATACTATCTCTGTCCCTAATATACTAGGTTAATTTGATTAGTGTCGCAATTTGCTGACCTGTGACTTGGGATTCTCAATGCTCAACTTCAACTTCAGGCTGACATCCAGGCTAACTAAACTAAGAAGAGTTATGGTAAATTCTCTGAGTTAGACAGCTAATCTAAGAAATCAGCTGTATTGATTGATTTCTTCTTTTTTAGACCCAAAAGATGCAGATTATTCATCAGATAGACAGAAACCCTAGGTATCCTTTTGGGCTTCTGTGTATTAGGAAAAATAAGTTTGGCATTTATAAGCTTTTGAAAAATCTCTAATTTACCCAGTAGAGACATTCCTAGGCTATGACAAAGGTAGCAGAGCCAGTCAGCAGCTAAATTCACTTTTTAAATAAAACATACCCTACCTATTTATTTGATGAATGAATCTAGAAGTGATAGATTGCCACCAAGTTCTTAGAAAATGATGCATAGTAGCCCTAAAGGGCTTTTCTTTATCAACTCGACTTATCTATCAGCTTTGCTCATTTGCTCATGTGTGTCCTCCACCCATATGTTAACCTAACATTTCCACTCTAAATGGGAAGAAAATACTGGGAGTGATGGAGGATTATGTGAACGTCTGGGCCCTAATAGACCACTGCCCTTGTTCACCATCACCCATCCATCCAATTCCCAGCCCTATTGATGAAATGGGATGATGAGCAAAGAAGATTAATAAATATTGTTTAAGTGGTGAGATAATTCGAAACAGTGTAACATAAGGATTAATTTAAATAGTACAGCTGTTATGCCACAGGAGTACAGGAAAGAGAGGTCACTGTGCACTGAAGTGGTCAGAAAAGGCTTTTTGAAGGAGCAACTGGGCATGGGCCCAGAGAAGGAAGAAGTATTCCAAAGGCATCTAGTCGCTGGGATGACTACTGGGTTAGAGGCAGGAATGAGTGTAGCAAATTCAGTAGGTATACAGGAAAAGAGAGTATCCCCAGTGTTCAGGGTTGAAGGTATCTAACGGCCCTGCATTTCTGACCTAGAAGAGATAGAGACACAAGAAAGAGGAAAGAGACAGACAACTGATGGGAGTGAGAGAGTAGTTGCCAATTAGTTCTTCTGTCTTTTTACCACAATAAGTGGCAATCAGATGTCTGGGTCTTTTAATTTCAGACAAGCCCTCGTCTACTCATCAAAGATAAAGAAATTCAGCTTAGAGCAGTTTCTATTAGCAGCAACAGTTAGTGTAAAAGAAAAAGTAAGCAAAAGAAGGAAATTGTGCAGGGAAAACATTTTCCCTTGATTTTCCTTTCAAAAGATAGAAGTATTCCATGGTGGGGAAATATCCAAGACAATTTGACCTCTCTGTAACAGGACATCTGGTAGTCAAGCACTTCTGATCCTCAACTCCTACATTAAAGGCAGGACATAGTTTATGCAGGAGTCCAGAAAGCGATGAATCATTTAAGAGAGCTGAGTCCATCTTCACTTGTTTTCATAGATACTCAGTGTTGGAATAAATCTTAAAGGTGGTCTGCTCTGATCTCCCAGGGGAAATTTTAGCTAAAGTGAGGTCCGAGAGGTCATCTTGTTTATCTCCCTGTCTCAGGGCCATTTAAATATAAACCATTTATCCCAGAGAAAAGTGTGAAGCCCCATCCCATGAGAATTTTGAGTGTTGCAACCTTCCACTACTGAATTCCTCCTTTTATCTTACAGCCACAGAATTTAGAGCTTAAATGGACCTTAGGGACTACCTAGTCTAACCCTCTCCACTTAAAATATATATATATATATATATATTTTTTTTTATTTCAGAAAATTATTTAGCAAATATAAAAAATTAATAATTAATTTTTTTTAAATTTAGAGAACATTACAGATAAAACTGATGACCTCCTCCCAATCTGGGACACCTCCTTGTGCCCTCCCTCTCCCCTCAAAGGAATGAACTATTACTAGTTTATGGATTTTCCTTTCAGACCATTTTTGATACTTCTACATACATAAAAACATGTAGTATTATTTTTGTGTGTTTTAACTTGTTTAAAAAGTATCATACAGTATGCATCTGACTTTCTTCATTCAGCATTGTTTTGAGATCTACATCATTCCTCTTAACTGCAGTTCAATATTCCATTGTGTGAAAGTACCTCATGTTCTTTATCTACTTCCCTCTTGATGGACATTTACAAGTCTTCTTTATACAGAGAGAACTGAGGGTCAGAGAAGTTAGAAGATTGGCCCAATATATGTTTCTGCACAATTGGAACGAGAAGCCACGTCTTAGGTGAGGGGCAGATGAATTTCTCAACAGTTGTCTGTCCAGGCTCATTGATGACAGTCTTAGTTTGGATAGTTTTATTGCTGTGTATTCAATTTAACTAATGTTTTCTTCTTCATAATCTTATCCCTTCTTCTTCACCATTTATCTCATACAGTGTAGTACTCACCTGAGACACTGTACTTCTCATTGCTAGAAGTTCAATTTCTTTTTTATATCTGCAATATCTATACTTAACTTATATCTTAAAATAGCTTTACTGAGATATAATTAATATATGGTATGCATACAAATCGCTCATTTAAAGTATTCAATTAACTGTTTTTTAATATATTCACAAATATGTACAACCATCACTACAGTAAATTTTAGAATATTTTCTTCACTTCAAAAAGCAACCACATACAATTTAGCTATCATCTGCCAAGTCCCCCATCTCTCTCAGCCCTAAGCAACCATTAATCTACTTTCTGGCTCTGTAGATTTGCCTCTTCGGAACATTTCATAAAAATGGGATCATATATTATGTGGTATTTTTTGACTGGGTTCTTTTGCTTGGCATAATGTTTCAAGGTTCATCCATGTTGTTGCATGTATCAGTACTTCATTCATTTTATGGCCGAATAATATTTTATAGTACAGCTATAACCATATTTTGTTTATCCACTCATTAGTTGATGGACATGTAGGTGGTTTCCACATTTCAGCTATGATGAGTAATGCGGCTATGAATGTTCGTGTACAAGTTTTTGTGTGAACATATGTTTTCATTTTTCTTGAGTATATACCTGGGAATAAAATTGCTAGATCATATGGTAACTCTATTTTTAACCCTTTGAGGAACTGTCAGATTGTTTTCCAAAGTGGCTGCTCCATTTTACATTCCCAACAGCAGTGTATGAAGATTCTGAATTTTCCACATCCTCATCAACACTTCTTATTATATTACTTTTTGATTATAGCCATCATAGTGGATGGGAAGTGGTATCTCATTGTTCTTTTGATTTGCATTTCCTGATGACTAGTGATGTTGAGCATCTATTCATGTGCTTATTGGCCATTTGCATGTCCTCTTTGGAGAAATATCTATTTAAGTCTTTTGCCCATTTTTTAAATGGGTTATTTGTCTTTTTATTAGTGAGTTTTGTGGTCTATATATTTTAGATACGAATCACTTAATCAGATATATGATTTACAAATATTTTCTCCCATTCTGTGGGTTATCTTTTCACTTTCTTGGTAGCAGCCTTTGAAGCATAGAAATTTTCAACTTTGACAAAGTCTAACTTATCTATTTTTCCTGCTGTTGCTTGTTCTGCAATCCTTTGCCAAATTCGAGGCTATGTAGATTTACCCCTATTTTATGTTCTGTGAATTTTATGCTTTTAGCCTTTACATTTAGGTCTTTGGTTCATTTTGAGCTTGTATTTTTTTAATTTCCAGTTGTCCCAGAGTCATTTTAAAAAAGACTATTCTATCCATATAGAATGGTCTTGACATCTCTGTCAAAAATTAATTTACCAGAGACACATGGTTTATTTCTGGAGTTACAACTATTTTCCATTGATTTATATGTCCATCCTTTTGCTGGTACCACAATTATGGTAACAATAATTCTAATTATCGTTGCCTGGTAGTAAGGCTTGAAATAAAGAAGAGTGAGTCCTCAAATTTTGTTCTTCTTTTTCAAGATGTTTTTGGGTATTCTAGGTCCCTTGCAATTCCACATAAACTTCAGAATGAGTTCACCATTTTCTACAAAGAGCCAACTGGGATTGGATAGGCATTGCATTGAATCTGTTGATCATTTTGGGAAGCATTGGCATCTTAATATAAAGTTTTCTTGTCTATGAACATGGTCTATATTTCCTTTCATGTAGGTCTTTATTTCAGAGGTGTTTTTTAGTGTACACTTCTTGAGGTTTTGTTAAATTTATTCCTAAGTATTTTATTATTTTGATGTTATTATAAATGAAATTGTGTTCTTAATTTCATTTTTCAGAATGTTCATTGCTAATGTATAGAAATACAATTGATTTTGTGTATTGATCTGATATCCTGCAGACTTGCAGGTTTTGTTTATTAGTTCTAATAATTTTGTGTGTGTGAGGCTTCCTTATGAGTTTTTTTATATAAGATCATGTCATCTATGAATATAGATAGTTTTACATTTTCCTTTACAATCTATTTTTTCTTTTTCTTGCTTAATTAATTTCCCTGGCTGGAACCTCCAGTATGATGTGGAATAGAAGTGAAAAAAAATCTTGTCTTCTTTCTGACCTTAGGGAGAAAGCCATCAGCGTTTCATCATTAAATGTGGTGTTAGCCATGGTTGGTTTGTTTTTGTAGACACCCAATCCAAGCTGAGTACATTCTATTCTATTCCTAGTTTGTTGAGTGTTGTTATCATAAGAGTGTGTTGGATTTTGTCAAATGCTTTTTCTGCAACTAATGAGATGTTCATTTGCCTTTTGATCTTCATTTTATTAATATGGTATACTACATTTATTGATTTTTATATGTTAGACTAACCTTACATTCCTGGGATAAATCCCATTTGGTTATGGTATATAATCCTTTTTCTATGTTGCTGAATTCACTTTCTTAGTATTTCATATTCCTAAGGGATATTATTATGTAGTGTCCTTTCTTGTGATGTTTTTGTCTGGTGTTGGTATCAGGTTAATACTGACCTCATAAAATGAGTTGTAAAGTGTTCCCTCTTCTATTTTTGTGAAGAATTGGTGTTAATTATTCTCAAAATGTTTGGTTTGTCAATTTTGTTAAAGTTTTCACGGAATCAACTTTTGGTTTTGTTTGTTTTCTCAATGGATTTTCCATTGTCTATTTATATCCACTCTAATATTTATTATTCTCTTCCTTCTGCTTCCTTTGTGTTTATTTCCTCTTATTTTTCTAGTTCCTATGGTAGAAGTTTAGGTTATTGATTTGAGATCTTTCTTCTTTTATAATATTGTTGCTTATAGCTATAAATTTCCTTTGAGTATTACATTTATCTCAGCATGTTATATTTTCATTTTCATTCATTTCAAGATATTTTATTGCCCTTATGATTTATTCTTTGACCCATAGGTTACTTAGGAATGTTTTGTTAAGTATCAACATATTTGTGAATTTCCCAAATTTCCTTTTCTATTGATGTCTAATTGAATTCCATTGTGCTTGGAGAACATAGGTTTTATGATTTCAATCCTTTTAAATCTATTGAGTCTTGTTTTATGGTCAAGTATACGGTCTGTCCTGGATAATGCTCCATACGCATTTGTGAAAATGTGCATTCTGCTGTTGTTGTTATTTTAGGTCTAGTTTGTTTTTAGGCTTATTCAAATGTTCTATTTCTCTGTTGATATTCTTCCTCCTTGACCTATTCATTATTGAACGTGGGGTATAGTATTAATAACTCTATGATTGTTGAATTTTATATTTCTCTCTTCATTTCTGACAGTTGTTATTTCACGTATTTTGGTGCTCTGTTATTAGGCATATGTATGTTTATAATTGCTCTATCTTTATGACCCTTTCATTATAAAATGTCCCGCTTTCTCTCTAGTAACATGTTTTGTTTTAAAGCCTATTTTATCTAATATAAGTAAAACCATTCCAGCTGGTTTTCATAATTATTTGCAATGGTATATCTTTTTTAACCCTTTATTTTTCATCTATTTGTGTCTTTGAATCTAAAATGTCTCTTATAGACAGCATATAGTTAGATTTTTTCCATTCTTCCAATCACTGCCTTTTATTTGAAATATTTAATGCATTTACATTTAATGTATTTACTGATAAAGTAGAGTTTATGTCCGTCATTTTTCTATTTGTTTTCCACATGTCATACCTTTTTTATTCCTCTATTCCTCCAGTATTGCCTTTTCTGTGTTAAATAGATATTTTCTAGTCTACCACTTAAATTCTCTTTTGTGTCTTTTACTATATTTTTGAGTTATTTTATTGGTGGCTGCTATAAGGGATTTAAATCTTAACTTTAAAAAATTAACGTGGATTAGTAGCAACTTAATTTCAACAGTAATACAAACTTTCTTCCAACATACTTCTGTTCCCTCCACTCTCCTTTTCATTATTATTGTCAAACAAATTACATATGTGTATGTTATTAGGCCATGGACACATTTGTGTGTGTGTGTGTGTGTGTGTGTGTATGTTAGTTTCTGCTTTATAACAAAGTCAATCAGTTATACATATACAAATGTTCCCATATCTCTTCCCTCTTGCATCTCCCTCCCTCCCACCCTCCCTATCCCACCCCTCTAGGTGGTCACAAAGCACTGAGCTGATCTCCCTGTGCTATGCGGCTGCTTCCCACTAGCTATCTACCTTACGTTTGGTAGTGTATATATGTCCATGCCACTCTCTCATTTTGTCACAACTTACCCTTCCCCCTCCCCATATCCTCAAGTCCATTCTCTAGTAGGTCTGTGTCTTTATTCCCGTCTTACCCCAGGTTCTTCATGACCTTTATTTTTTTTTCTTAAATTCTATATATATGTGTTAGCATACAGTATTTGTTTTTCTCTTTCTGACTTACTTCACTCTATATGACACACTCTAGGTCCATACACCTCACTACAAATAACTCAATTTCATTTCTTTTTATGGCTGAGTAATATTCCATTGTATATATGTGTCACAACTTCTTTATCCATTCATCCGATGATGGGCACTTAGGTTGTTTCCATCTCCGGGCTATTGTAAATAGAGCTGCAATGAACATTTTGGTACATGACTCTTTTTGAATTATGGTTTTCTCAGGGTTTATGCCCAGTAGTGGGATTGCTGGGTCGTATGGTAGTTCTATTTGTAGTTTTTTAAGGAACCTTCACACTGTTCTCCATAGTGGCTGTATCAATCTACATTCCCACCAACAGTGCAAGAGGGTTCCCTTTTCTCCATACCCTCTCCAGCATTTATTGTCTCTAGATTTTTTTATGATGGCCATTCAGACCGGTGTGAGATGATATCTCATTGTAGTTTTGATTTGCATTTCTCTAATGATTAATGATGTTGAGCATTCTTTCATGTGTTTGTTGGCAATCTGTATATCTTCCTTGGAGAAATGTTTATTAAGGTCTTCTGCCCATTTTTGGATTGGGTTGTTTGATTTTTTGTTATTGAGCTGCATGAGCTGCTTGTATATTTTAGAGATAATCCTTTGTCAGTTGCTTCATTTGCAAATATTTTCTCCCATTCTGAGGGTTGTCTTTTGGTCTTGTTTATGGTTTCCTTTGCTGTGCAAAAGCTTTGAAGTTTCATTACATCCCATTTGTTTATTTTTGGTTTTATTTCCATTTCTCTAGGAGGTGGGTCAAAAAGGATCTTGCTGTGACTTATATCATAGAGGGTTCTGCTTATGTTTTCCTCTAAGAGTTTGATACTTTCTGGCCTTACATTTAGGTCTTTAATCCATTTTGAGCTTATTTTTGTGTATGGTGTTAGGAAGTGTTCTAATTTCATACTTTGACATGTAGCTGTCCAGTTTTCCCAGCACCACTTATCGAAGAGGCTGTCTTTTCTCCACTGTATATTCTTGCCTCCTTTATCAAAGATAAAGTGACCATATGTGCATGGGTTTATCTCTGGGCTTTCTATCCTGTTCCATTGATCTATATTTCTGGTTTTGTGCCAGTACCATACTGTGTTGATTACTGTAACTTTGTAGTATAGTCCAAAGTCAGGGAGCCTGATACCTCCAGCTCCATTTCTCATTTTCAAGATTGCTTTGGCTATTCAGGGTCTTTTGTGTTTGCATACAAATTGTGAAATTTTTTGTTCTAGTTCTGTGAAAAATGACAGTGGTAGTTTGATAGGGATTGCATTGAATCGGTAGATTGCTTTGGGTAGTAGAGTCATTTTCACAATGTTGATTCTTCCAATCCAAGAACATGGTATATCTCTCCATCTATTTGTATCATCTTTAATTTCTTTCATCAGTGTCTTATAATTTTCTGCATACAGGTCTTTTGTCTCCTTAGGTAGGTTTATTCCTAGATATTTTATTCTTTTTGTTGCAATGGTAAATGGGAGTGTTTTCTTGATTTTACTTTCAGATTTTTCATCATTAGTGTATAGGAATGCCAGAGATTTCTGTGCATTAATTTTGTATCCTGCTACTTTACCAAATTCATTGATTAGCTCTAGTAGTTTTCTGGTAGCATCTTTAGGATTCTCTATGTATAGTATCATGTCATCTGCAAACAGTGACAGCTTTACTTCTTCTTTCCGATTTGGATTCCTTTTATTTCTTTTTCTTCTCTGATTGTTGTGGCTAAAACTTCCAAAACTATCTTGAGTAAGATTGGTGAGAGTGGGCAACCTTGTCTTGTTCCTGATCTTAGTGGAAATGCTTTCAGTTTTTCACCATTGAGGACGATGTTGGCTGTGGGTTTGTCATATATGGCCTTTATTATGTTGAGGAAAATTTCCTCTATGACTACTTTCTGCAGGGTTTTTATCATAAATGAGTGTTGAATCTTGTTGAAAGCTTTCTCTGCATCTATTGAGATGATCATATGGTTTTTCTCCTTCAATTTGTTAATATGGTGTATCACGTTGATTGATTTGCATATATTGAATAATCCTTGCATTCCTGGAATAAACCTCACTTGATCGTGGTGTATGATCCTTTTAATGTGCTGTTGGATTCTGTTTCCTAGTATTTTGTTGAGGATTTTTGCATCTATTTTCATCAGTGACATTGGCCTGTAGTTTTCTTTCTTTGTGACGTCTTCATCTGGTTTTGGTATTAGGGTGATGGTGGCCTTGTAGAATGAGTTTGGGAGTGTTCCTCACTCTGCTGTATTTTGGAAGAGTTTGAGAAGGATAGGTGTTAGCTCTTCTCTAAATGTTTTATAGAATTCGCCTGTGAAGCCATCTGGTCCTGGGCTTTTGTTTGTTGGAAGATTTTTAATCACAGTTTCCATTTCAGTGCTTGTGATTGGTCTGTTCATATTTTCTATTTCTTCCTGGTTCAGTCTTGGCAGGTTGTGCATTTCTAAGAATTTGTCCATTTTATTGGCATAGAGTTGCTTGTAGTAATCTCTAATGATCTTTTGTATTTCTGCAGTGTCAGTTGTTACTTCTCCTTTTTCATTTCTAATTCTATTGATTTGAGTCTTCTCTCTTTTTTTCTTGATGAGTCTGGCTAATGGTTTATAAATTTTGTTTATTTTCTCAAAGAACGAGCTTTTAGTTTTATTGATCTTTGCTATCATTTCCTTTATTTCTTTTTCATTTATTTCTGATCTGATCTTTATGATTTCTTTCCTTCTGCTAACTTTGGGTTTTTTTGTTCTTCTTTCTCTAATTGCTTTAGGTGCAAGGTTAGGTTGTTTATTTGAGATGTTTCCTGTTTCTTAAGGTAGGATTGTGTTGCTATAAACTTCCGTCTTAGAACTGCTTTTTCTGCATCCCATAGGTTTTGGGTCGTCGTGTCTCCATTGTCATTTGTTTCTCGGTATTTTTTGATTTCCTCTTTGATTTCTTCAGTGATCACTTCGTTATTAAGTAGTGTATTGTTTAGCCTTCATGTGTTTGTATTTTTTACAGATCTTTTCCTGTAATTGATATCTAGTCTCATAGCGTTGTGGTCGGAAAAGATACTTGATACAATTTCAATTTTCTTAAACTTACCAAGGCTTGATTTTTGACCCAAGATAGATGTATCCTGGAGTACGTTCATGGACACATTTTTAAATCATTGATTTATGAACTTATGTTATAAATCAAAAAGGAGAAGAAAAGAGTTACAACCAACCTACATTTGTAGTATCTTTTTAAGTTACCTATATAGTTCCTATACTGGTGTTCTTTATTTTTTTCATAAGCATTCAAGTTATTGTGTAGTATCCTTTTATTTCAGCCTGAAAGAATCCCTTTATTACTTCTTCTAGAGCAAGTCTAGTCAGTCTTTGTTCATCTGGGAATGTCTTCATATCTCCTTCATTTTTGAAGGATAGTTTTGCCGTATATAGCATTCTTTGTTGACAGTCTTTTTCTTTCAGCACCTTGAGTATATCTCCCACTACCTTCTGACCTCAACTCTTTTTTTTTTTTTTTTTTTTTTTTGGCTGTGTCGAGTCTTCATTGCTGTGTGCACGCTTTCTCTAGTTGCAGTGAGCGGGGGCTACTCTTCGTTGCAGTGCGTGGGCTTCTCAGTGTGGTGGCTTCTATTGTTGCAGCACGTGGGCTCTAGGGCACATGGGCTTCAGTAGTTGTGGCATGCAGGCTCAGTAGTCATGGCTTGCAGTCTCTAGAGCGCAGGCTCAGTAGTTGCGGTACACAGGCTTAGTTGCTCCATGGCACATGGGATCTTCCTGGACCAGAGATTGAACCCATGTCCCCTGCATTGGCAGGTGGATTCTTAACCACTGTGCCACCAGGGAAGTCCCTCAGTTCTTTCTGATGATACTTTAGTTGTTAATCCTATTGAGGGAACTTTATATAATGGATTGCTTCTCTCTTGTAGCTTTCAAGATTCTCTTTGTTTTTTGATCTCTGACTGTGGTGTGTCTAGGTTCTTTCAGTTTATTCTATGTGAATTTTGTTGAGGTTCTTGGATATGTGGGTGATGTTTTCCCATAAAATTTCTGAAATTTTTGGTCATTATTTTAAAATATTTCTTCTGCCCCTTTCTCTCTCTTCTCTTTCTGAGACTATCATTATGTGTAAGTTGGTGCACTGGATGGTGTCGCACAAGTCTCTGAGGCTCTGTTCACTTTTCCACATGTTTTATTTTCTTTCTGTTCTCCATACTGGATAATTTCAATTGACCTATCCTTCAAGTTCACTGATTCTTCTTTGGTCAGCTCAAAATCTGCTGTTAAGCCCCTCTAGTGGACTTTTCATTTCAGTTAACTACACTTTTCAACTTCAAATTTTCTGGTTTTTTTTTTTTTTAATTTCTATCTCATTATTGATATTCATTGTTTGGTAAGACAGTGTTATCATACTTTAATTTTTAGACATGGTTTCCTTTAGTGTATTTAACATGTTTATAATAGCCAACTTAAGTCTGTGTCTAGGAGTCCAATTATGGGGCTTCCTTTGGGACATTTTCTATTGACTAGTTTTTTTTCCTATATATGGGCCATACTGTCCTGTTCCTGTGCGTGTCTAGAAATTTTTGTTGAAAACAGGACATTTCAAATAATATTTTTCGGCAGCTGTGAAAATTATATTACTCCCCTATCCAGTGTCTGATGCTGTTGTTTTTTGTTGTTTTTTTGTTGCTGTTGTTTATTTCGTGAATTTCCTGGACTAATTCTGTAAAGTTTGTATTCTATGTTGTATGTGTCCACTGAAGTCTATGCTCAGTTAGCTTAGTGGTCAGTTAATAATTAGAGGTTTCCTTAAATGCTTTGAACTACTAATTCTCCCAGCTTTTGCCATAGGGCTCTGTGTGTGCTGGGGCAAGTCTTCAATGCCATGGGAGGCAGTTAACAATTATGCCTTAACCTTTACTTCCTAGTTGTGCAGGGCCTCAAGGTCAGTCTTATGTGAGTGGGTAGGCTTTTCTCAGGTCTTTTCTGGGCATACACACATCACTGAATGTGTATCACCTTTTAGAGTCTGAGAAAATTTTCAGAGATCTTCAAAGACCCTGATGGACATCTCATTCCCCGTATTTTACATTTGAGTTTTTGATCAGTCTTTTGTTTGCCCGAACTAACTCAGGGAAATATAGTGTTAAACAATCGCAGCTGATTTCTTTTTGACAGCCTGGGGATAGGGCTTTCCTCACTGAGAAAGCCCTGAAGTAAGGTCAAATAAAGGCAAATCCTGAGAATGGAGTTTTTCCAGAGATTTGCCAGGCAGATCAAATAGTGACAATTCTCTGGGGATGGTCATTTGGTGAGCTCCAAACCCCTTCTGTCATCTGTAATGACTACTATGCTGCTGACTTTTTCAGTTACTGCAGTTCTGAGGTTGCAGGTTTTCAAGGCTACTGTAAATGTGGAGAATGGGCAATGGGACTAGAACAAGTAAAATGCTCTCTGTTCCTATTGAGATTTAGCTGTTTTTCTGGAATAAATGCTCCTCAAATTGTTGCAAGCCTTTGATTAATTTCCAGAGCATGTCACTTTTAACATTTTTTTTTGCCAGTGTTCTCATTGATTTTATGGATGATCATATTTTCAGAGGTTCTTACACCATCATGCCAGAAGTGCTTCTCCCATGCTAGCTATTATCATACTCCTATAAATATTCTTCAGCTTTGTTAGGGACACAGGTAGTATACACCGAAACAGAATGATCCTTTCCAGTCCTGCTTTTAAAATTTGTTATATGGTATCGGAGACTTGTTTAGTCTAGGGCTAATTATTTCTCATTACCAAGGTAAGACCTTTCTCCTCAGTGCCCCATAATATATGAAGGTTTCCAGTCTGGATAGTAGCAATAGGATCTATTCCCCTCTCTGTGTGAACACCAGGTAATGTTCCATCAACCTTTCAGGTGGTTCTTTCTCCAGCCTTGAATTGTCTTCTTATATACATGTACTGATCAGTGTTCTCCTCAATACCTATGGAGAACCCTATGCATATATTTGGAGTTCTCTTTCTCTGGAACTCTCTCTCTTGACCAGTACTCTATCCTGTGATCTCTAGCTGCCTTGCTTTCCCTGTACTCTTATCTCTATCTCATCACAGGGAGTCTACCAGGCTCTGCCTCAGTTTCCTCTCCCTATACTATGGACTGGAAACTCTCTGAAGGCAGTAATCTTGGACAATCATAGAATTCTCCTCACTTGTTTCTTATCTTCAGAGATAACTGTCCTTCACTGCTGATGTCCAGAGACCTGAAAACCATTGTGTCATATGTTTCATCTCATCTTTTGGTTGCTTCAACTGCAAGGTCAAATTCAGCCCCTGTTATTACATTTTGGCCAGAAGTAGATGTCCCTGCATGACGTATTTTTAAGTTTAACCTGCATTATTAACATTTTCTCCATCATTTCTTTTTCTTTCCAGTTATTTGAAGTATAATTAGTTATCATTTAAGTTTAGACCATCAACAAAACAATAAATCTAGCCCTGATTTATAGCATTTTGCCAATTTGCGTGGTGGTGTAAATACTCTCACTCTGGCCAATTTTAAGCTACTAACGTGTAATAGTTCCACCATTGAGATAAAATAGATATAAATATCCTCAAGAGTATAGATTACACTAAAATATAGTAAAGTAACTAAGAAGTGATGAGTTTTAAGTAATAATTTGTTTTTAAAATAACTTATTTAATTGTAAGTTGATATAATTTAACTTTTAATAATAGCTATATTTAAAAACCAGCTTTCAAAATTCCTGATAATTTAACAATCAGTTCTAGTGAGATAGTATGAGCCATCTGCAGTACACTACTGCCTCTATCACTATGAAAGAGACAGATTAGAATCACTGTGAAAGCATCACTATAAAGCGGTGTGCAAGGAGCAGAATTCATCTACCTAGGAACAGGTATGCAACCTCCCTGCTCACCAAGGGTGTTAGGCCACCCTAACAAATATTGTACATAAAGCAAACCTTTTCCTCTCAAGAACAAAAATAGCTATCCTCAAAATTACATCATTAAAAGTTCATTAGTATGGGTCTTAAAGTCTTTTCAATTTCTAAGAATCCCCTTTTAAAATGGCAAGGTATTTCCTGTTAGTGGTAATGCATTAAGCCTTTTAATCAGCTAACACCTTTATGAATGTCAGGCAGCTAAGTGAGAAAAAGGCTCTGTGACATTGGCCCATAGGCTCTGTGCTTAGCACAGGTAGTGGGGTTAGATTTGAGAGAGAAATAAAAAAGGGAAAGTACAAATACCCTCCCAAACTGCCTTTTTCAGTCTTTCAGAAGGTCAGCTCCAGTGTGTCTGCATGTGGGACTGCATAAAAGACTAGCCAGTAGCTTCTCCTATCTTGGACTGACTACCTACAATACTAGCAGAGAACACTATATGAGCTGCTGACCAGTCTGTATTGCCCATCCCCTAAAGAACATTCTTATATTAGGGAAAACAAATGAAAGAAGAAAATGACAACAAAACCATCCATAAACTTCAAAGGTTTAAAATACCTTTACAAAATAAAATAAAATACCTTTACAATAGTAACCATATATCAAAGCTAGGAATGTCCAGTGGTTCATGTAAGTGAAGAAAAGAAATACTGTAATGAGAAGCCAGAGAAAAATGAGGAAGAATTTGCTATCAGAAACCAGGTTTGTCATGAAATTATCATTTTTTATTTCAGTTCAAAATAATATTTTTTCTCAGGATTAAAAAATAAAATTATAAATTATTGATGTACAATAGCTCACTAATAAACATGTAGAATATATGCAACCTTTTTAACACCTTTGAGGAGGAAGAGTACTAAGAGCAGAGGTTCAATCAAGTTGGCAGAGTAAGAGGATATGGAGCTCACCTCCCACCCTTGAACATATCAAAACTATATCCACATGTGGAACAATTCTCAATGAAAGCTAACTGGAAACTGGCAAAAACACTCCTGTACAACCAAATGTGTATAAGGATGATCCCACATAGGACCACAATAGGTAACTGTTTTACCTAAATTCATAGAGGCAGAGAAACTTAAGCAAAATGAAAAGACAGAAGAACTGCTCTTAAATGAAGGAGCAAGAGAAAAACTCCCTGAAAATATAAATAATGAAACAGAAACAAACAATTTACCTGATAAAGAATTCAAAGCATTGGTAATATGAATGTTAACTGAATTAGGAAAAAGAATAGATGAACACAGTGAGAATTTTAACAAGAAACTAGAAACTATAAAAAAGAGCCAATCAGAAATGAAGAATTCAATAACCAAAAAAAAACACATTAGAAGGAATGAATAGCACACTAAGTGATACAGCAGAATGCATAAGTGATCTGGAAGACAGAATGATGGAAATCACCTGATCAGAACAGCAAAAAGAAAAAAACAAATCTTAAAAATGAAAACAGTTTAAGAAATCTCTGGGAAAAATTGAGCCTACCAACATTCACCTTATAGGGGTCCCAAAGGAGAAGAGAGAGAGAAGGGGATTAAAATGTATTTGAGGAAATTATGTGTGAAAACTCCCCAAACCTGAAGAAGGAAACAGATATCCAGGTACAGGAATCACAGAGAGTCCCAAACAAGATGAATCCAAACAGACCCACACCAAGACATATCATAATTAAAATGGCAACATTAAAGATATAGAAAGGATTCTAAAGGCAGCAAGAGAAACACAGTCATATACAAGGGAATTCCCATAAGGTTATCAGCTGATTTTTTTCTGCAGAAGCTTTTCAGGATGGAAGGGAGTGGCATGATATATGTAAAGTGTTGAAAGGGAAAAACCTACAACTTGGGAATCTCTACCCAGCATGATTAAAATTTAGAATTGAAAGAGAGATAAAGAACTTCTCAGAGAAACAAAAACTAAGAGTTAATATTAACCTACTCTAAAAGAAATGTTAGAGTCTTCACTACATGGAAAAGAAAAGGCTATAATAAGAAGAGACTATAGGGCCTTCCCTGGTGGTGCAGTGGTTAAGAATCCTCCTGCCAATGCAGGGGACACGGGTTCGAGCCCTGGTCCGGGAAGATCCCACATGCCACAGAGCAATGAAGCCCATGTGCCACAACTACTGAGCCTGCACTCTAGAGCCCATGAGCCACAACTACTGAAGCCTACGTGCCACAACTACTGAGCCCGTACGCCTAGAGCCCATGCTCCTCAACAAGAGAAGCCACTGCAATGAGAAGCCCGCAAACCACAATGAAGAGTAGCCCCTGCTCGCTGCAACTAGAGAAAGCCACTGTGCAGCAATGAAGACCCAATGCAGCCAAAAGTAAATAAATTAAATAAATTAATTTTAAAAAAAGTAAGAGACTATAGGAAAGGAAAAATCCCACTCATAAAGACAAATATAAAGGCTGAGGATCAACTGCTTAAATATGGCAGTAGGAAGACTAAAGGAAAAATTGTAAAGCATCTATAACTACAATAAAGAGTGAAGGAACAGACATGAAGATGTAAAATATGATACCAAAACCAGACCTGAAACCCTGAAACTCCTAGAGGAGAACATAGGCAGAACACTCTTTGACATAAATCGTAGCAATATTTTTTGAATCTGTTTTCTAAGGCAAAAGAAATAAAAGCAAAAATAAACAAATGGGGCTGAATTAAACTTAAAAGCTTTTGCACAGGAAAGAAGACCATCGACAAAATGAAAAGATGACCTAGGGAATGGAAGAAAATATTTGCAAATGATATGACCAAAAAGGGGTTAATATCCAAAACACATAAACAAGGGAGATGCAAGAGGGAGGAAATATGGGGATATATGTATAGCTGATTCATTTTGTTATAAAGCAGAAACTAACATACCAATGTAAAGCAATTATACTCCAATAAAGATGTTAAAAAAATACATAAACAGCTCATACAATTCAACATCAAGGAAACAAAACAACCCAATTTAAAAATGGGCAGAAAACCTGAACAGACATTTTTCCAAAGAACACATACATATGGCCAACATGTACATGAAAAGATGTTCAACATTGCTATTAATCAGAGAAATGCAAATTAAAATCATAATGAGATACCACCCCACACCTGTCAGAATGGCTATCATCAAAAAGACCACAAATAACAAATGTCAGTGAGGATGTAGAAAAAGCAAAACCCTTGTACACTGTTGGTAGGAATGTAAAGTGCTGCAGCCAATGTGGAAAACAGTATGGAGTTCCTAAAAAAACTAAAGATAGAACTACCATATGATCCAGAAATTCCACTCCTGGGTATATATCCAAAGAAAACAAAAACATTAATTCGAAAAGATATATGTACCCCAATGTTCATAGCAGCACTATTTACAATAGCCAAGACATGGAAGCAACCCAAGTGCCCATCAACAGATGAATGGATAAAGAAGATGTGAGATATATATATATATATATAAAATGGAATATTACTCAGCCATAAAAAATAATGACATTCTACCATTTGCAGCAACATGGATGGACTTAGAGAATATTATGCTCAGTTAAATAAGTCAGACAGAGAAAGACAAATACTGTATGATATCACTTATATGTGGAATTTAAAAAATAAAACAAACAAATGTATATAGGAAACAGAAACAGACTCACAGGTATAGAAAACAAGCTAGAGGTTACCATCAGGGAGAGGGAAAGGGAAAGGGGCAAGATAGGGGTATGGGATTAAGAGATACACTATTATGTATAAGATAGATAAGCAACAAGGATATATTGTACAGCACAGGAAATTATAGCCATTATTTTGTTATAATAACTTTTAATGGAATATAATCTATAAAAATACTGAATCACTAAGTTATATACCTGAAACTAATATAATATTGTACCTCAACTATACTTTAATTTTTAAAAAAAGTGCTGAAAGCAAGATCAAGCCCCTCTCACTATAAATCAACAATTCCTGTACAAAGCTATTAGGCCCACCCACCAAGCATGCCTTGCAAATTCCCAGTCAACTACATGGAGTTTCAAGGGACAGACAGTCCTGACTCCCTCCCACAATAAAAAAAATAAAGTATCACTCCCCCAAGTCACCCAATAAAGCCTCCTCATTTCCTCCTAACCCTATACCCAGGGCAACTTGTCAATGCCTACCATGAGTGGAGTCTAGTGTTAGATGTATGACTCCAGAAAGAAATACGTAGAATCTACCTATCCCCATCTGCACAGCTATTGGAATGTGAATGTCTTTTTGAGATTTTTAAATTTTTTCCGAGTTAAGAAGAAACCAAAGTGGATGTCTTAGTCAGCTCGGGCAGCCATAACAAAATACCACAGACTGGGTGACTTAAACAACAGAAATTTATTTCTCACAGCTTTGGAGGCTGAGAAGTCCAAGATCAAGGGGTTGGCCAGTTGGGTGTCTGGCAAAAGCTTTCTTTTTGGCTTGCAGGTGGTGCCTTCTCACTGTATCCTGACAGTGGAGACAGCAAGAGAACTCCCTGATGTCTCTTGTTATAAGGGCACCAATCCTATCAGGGTCCCACCCTCATGACCTCATTTAACCTGAACTACTTCCTTACTCCAAATACAGTCACCTTGGGGGTTAGGGCTTCAATATATGAATTTGGGGGAACATAATTCAGTCCACAGCAAAGAGGAAGGTTTCTGTCACTAAAAAGGTTTATAAACATGGTCCAACTTGATAAAGAGCCCAAGGGCGGAATCCTCTCTGAAGCTCAACTGAAACATGGTGGCTCTGTTCTCAAAAACAATGTGAAGTACAGCCCTGGGATGGAATGCAGAGGTAAAATTCACATGAAGGGTCTTGCTTTAATCAATGTATTTCATAGAGTATTCCTTCATTTCTCCATTTTACACTGAATGGACCAAGAAGTGGGAAAAGTACAGAACATGGAATCAGAGGACTTGGGTTATAATCCTGTCTCTGCCATTTACTAATCCTTGGGTTTTAGAGCAAATTATTAATTTCTGTGGTGTTGGAAAATATTCATCTAGTTAAAAAGGTAACAGCTCTGTGAAATAGGCAAGGGTAAGTGAAAGAACTGAATGAGATAATGTATGTAAAAGAACTTTGTAATCATAAAACCTTAGATAGATGTCAGGGACCATTAAACTAAAGGGAGAGCTTAAAAGCCTCCTGACTCAGAGACACATTTCATCTCAGAGAGATAATGCCAAGAGGGATCTTTTTAATCAGGATACTAGTATTAGAGGAAATTTGAGGATAAATAAAAGTCCCACACTGCACAGTAAGTTGAAAATATAACTTACAGAACTGCTTAGTATAAGAAGTAGTATAGGATGACTAGTTACACAAAGAACACTAAAAAAGTGTTCTGATCAACTGATGTTCATCACACTATGGTTCCACAAATCACTGATGTTCTTTAGGTGGCACCAAGGTGTTATGCTACAAAAATCAATCTGTGGCAGTCATTTACTGATTTGCAGAAACAATTTAATCCATGGGGAGAATTTTCTCCATTTCAGGTTTTTCAGTCACAAATTCCTCTTAATCCTTTAGTGACTGCTGGCAGATAGCATAACAAATTAACCTGTAGCAAAAGAACACCTAGGAAAGCATATCAGGTGTCATCAATGGCTTGCTTTTATCCATTTGTGCTCATATAATTAGGTCTGCACTTTAAACTGCTAGCAAAAATTCCCTGTAGTCATATGATGGTATGAAGCACACTGTCTCAATCCCACCTGTAAAAGCCACTTTCCCACTAGGGAAATAGGTGGGGGAAAGGGCAGGAGATGCAAGACAGGGTAATTGCAACCTGAGGCAGTCTTGGAGGCAGAAAATTCTGAAAAGAAGTTGGCAGCCAAAAAGAACACAGTTCACATTAGCATTTAATCCAGAGAGCAAGGTGTGGATAGAATGGGTAGCTGGGAGAAGAGACAGCACGAGAGAACAGGGCTTGAGCTAAGTAAGGAGATGAAGGATTTGCTGAGCAGAGCTTTTGTATGTGTTAGCATGTTCCTCTATTTACATGGTGCTCAGAGCATCTTGAGGTAATGGATGCAAATTCTTAAAGAAGTTAAAGTTATGGCAATATTTTATAGGGTTCACAGAGAGCATCCTGATTTCCAGGTGATCTGCTATCCAGATCTGAGGAGCACTAAGGTTAAATTGTAAATGACAAAGCCATAGGGGATCATTAACAGGCAATAGAGATACTCTGGCAATAGTCAGTTCTTGGAAGGGGCACAATGGAGGAAAACCCTCTTCTAACAACACAGTCTTTGGAATCTCTATTAGAAGAACGGTCTTGGGCTGGTTCCCTTATGATGGAAACAATGAGGACTCATTAAGATGGCTCTCAGCAGTATAACTGTTATTTCTGGGAATCAGCCCTCAAGAGGCTGTGGGCACAGACCTCAGAAAATCAGAGGAACCCCATCTTTGGGTCCTATTCTATTCTACCTTAGGCATACAGACATATAGTATTGGGCTGACCCGAATGTCAAAGGAAGAGGTGATTCAATCTGGATTATCTAGTTTATTTCATCTATAAAAACAGACCAAACCAGTAATTTTCTCAAACTTCCTTTCTTTTAGCCTGAATCATCCTCTTGTCCTATCTTTATGGAGTAAACACATGGTTAACTGATA
Source organism: Globicephala melas (assembly GCF_963455315.2). Taxonomy (NCBI): domain Eukaryota; kingdom Metazoa; phylum Chordata; class Mammalia; order Artiodactyla; family Delphinidae; genus Globicephala; species Globicephala melas. Next base: position 33,207,910 of record NC_083335.1, read on the forward strand.
AATGTGCCCCTCACTTGATGCTGTATCTAACCCAGTGGTCTCTAAGTATCATGTGGCTAATACTATGTAAACATTTATTGTTTTAATACATAGTTGATTTTAGGGCTGGCATTGATCTTAGAAATCACTTTTTTTGTCTTCCTCATTTCACAGAAAAGGAAACAGACACAAAGAAGAGGAAATGTGACTTGTTCAAGTTCATACTTCAAATTAGTGGAAGAGCTGCGATTAGAATCCAGGTCTCCTAATTCCCAGGACACTACTCTTTAAACGGCACCATTTTACGCATATAGGTATGTACCATTATTTCCAGGTAAGTTCCCTGACAATTTTCATCTTTTGTTTTGAAATTGTACTCTTGTAACGTTTCAAGTCCTAATCTTGTGTGCTGGGACAAGCAGGGAGGTGGAGAACTAATCAACTTTTCAGGAAATAGATCCTTGTACAAAAGTAAAACCCTCTCAGTAACAACAAGGGTGACTTGGTCTTATAGATCCCAATATGCAAAAGGAGAAAGTTACAAAACAGTCACACTGGAGGAGATTGCATTATAAGGGGATACTCAGCAGAACTTCTTGAGTACATTTATGCACTTAAGATTACTTGGCAAAACCTTCTGGGACAGAGAAAGTTAAAATAAGAGCCAGTGCCAGATGAAGACCAAGAAGAAGGCAAAATAAGCATCTTTGAAGTAAAATGGAAGTCATGAAGAAATAGGATATGTTTGACAGAAACTCAGTTTACCATGAAAATATCATGGCCCTAGTAACCAGCCTAGTGAAAAGCCTTCCTCAATCACATGAATAGCAGCACTGCCACTTTTCTGGTCACTAAGGCTTAAACTTGGATATCATCTTGAGGTTTTTCTACACCTCACCTCCTGAAGTCTATCCATTACCAAGTCCTGTTTTTCCTTCCTTTGAAATAACTCTAAAATTCTTCTCTTCTTCTCCATTTGACTGCCAGCAATCTATTGATACATGGGACTCCATTATCTTATGGAACTACTCCCATTCTCTCCTACTCTAATTTACCATTTGTACAGCCATAGGAGTCACCTTATAACATACAGCTTTCTTGATCACATTCTGTTTAAGAACCTAGACTGACTCCCCAATGCCCATAAGATCAAGTCCTAGCTTCTCAACCATATATTCATATCCACCAACAAACGAGTCCAGTTTACCTACTCTTACATACTTCTTTCTCCTCCCAAATACTGCCATGCCCAAGACAGTGCCAATTCCCACCCTTGGCTTCTATCCCCACCCGATATATAACAGAGGTATTCTCCCGCCTCCCACATCTGCCTGTCTAAATCCCACCCAGCCTTTAAGATTCAGCTCAGGTTCTACCTCTTCTGCATATCTTTCCTAACCACCTCACAATAATTCCAGTTAAACTTGATCTTTACAATTTTAATTAGTACCAGCTATACTCAAGGCACTGATCTCCTCGCTTCTTAAGAAATGAAAAAAAAACCTAACAGGTAAAATTTGGACCCATTAATAAAGTCCTGCTCTGAAACAGAGAGATGGACAAATGTTCATATAGCCTTTGATGTCTGTTACTATGGAGAATGCCAAACCATCAGTTGAAGGGTTTCTCAAACTTTCTTCCTTCCAAGATGAAAGTAACATCTATTGGAACATCCAAACTGCACTTCATTCATGACACATTACCCATTTGTTACACTATGTGAGAATTTTAGAATATGTGAGAGGTAACTTTGGATCATCAATTATACATTATACATGAGAAATCTGAGGTCCATTTCTATTTCTTGTGCTTTCTGATGTTTTCTTTCCCTTTGGAAAACCACTGATGATAAATTACTAAAACAATTTTAGAAAGAAGTTCAGCAGTATGTATCTTTAAAAATGCTCCTGGCTTTTGACCCAGTAATTTGACTTCTGAGAAGTTGAGCAAATAACCTTGAATATATATATAAAAATCTTTATGTACAAAAGTATCTATCACCACTTTATTCATAACAGTAGAGATAAATGGAAGAAACCTAAGTATCCCCAACTGGAGACTATGGTATACCTGATCTGACCCAATGAAATATTATGTAGCCATTTAACATGATATTTTAACATATGATGGCATGAAACATACTGTGTCAGTGTCACCTAGCAGAGCCACTTCCCCATGAGGGAAATTGGTGGTGGGAAGGGCAGGAGTTTTAAAAAGTGTTATTACAGATAATGATGTGTGGGGAATTCTTACAAAATATTAACTGAAGAAAACTGGATAGAAAATGTACATAAAAGATGAACTCATTTAAAATGCATGAGGGGGAAGACTGGAAATTTTTCCTTATCTTAAGCCACATTGTTTGATTTTTTATGAGAATTCATGATTTGCTGGTTTAAGTAAATTTTTTGCAATTTCTATTTTAAAATAATTTCAGACACATAGAAAAGTTGTAAGAACAGTCCAATGAACTCCTGTGTACTCTTCACCTATATTCCCTAATTGTTAGCATAAAAAACTTGTAAAGAAGTCCCTCTGCCCCATTTTAAGAGGATTTGGTCAATAAGCTCCTATGTGAACATTGCCACTTTAGATTCCAAAGTGCAGGGGTAACAGAAAGGGGACACTCATTTCTCATAGCCTATGGGATCTGGGATGAAAGCCAACCCCAAGACTAATAATCAGATGCAAGACTTTTAACCAATTACGCTGCATATTATTTGCTGTAATCAGTGTCATCCCATTCTTCCTTTCACTTGACTACTTCAAGGAACATCATGCAGACAATGTGATAGAGTGTTGAACAACAGATTTAAACTCTCCCATGTAGCTCAGTGACTTGAGGGAGACAAATATATATTTTTCGCTTGTGTCTTCACTCTAGAGAAAATGAAAAGCATTGATTTAATCCAGCTGCCAGCGGATCTACATAACTTGCCTGGACTTTGAAGAGAAGTGAAAAAGAGTTGAAGACCTTACAAAAATAAAAACACCATGTGCCCATAGCCATCAAAATGCATTATGCAAATGAAAGTACCCATATTTTAACATAGATATTGTATATTTCTACCCAGAATTTGGAAGAATTCTCTGTATTACAGATATTTTAGAGGTGGAAGAGATATTTGGGTCATCCAGCACTGTGCAATAGAACTTCCTGTAATGATGAAGATGTTCTATATCTGTGCTGTCCAATATGGTAGCCATGAGTCACCTCTGGTTATTAAGTGCTCGAAATGTACCTGATGCAACTATAGAACTGAATTTTATTTCATTTTAATTCATCTAAATTTAAAGAGCCACATGTAGCTAGTGACTACTGTACCAGACAGTGGAGATCTAGACCCTTTATCACTCTAAGTAGTTCCCCTCATCTTAGTGCACTTTCCCTGATAATCACATCCACTCCTAACAGCTCCAGTTACCACTTATAATGATGGTACTCAATCTTGGCTGCATGTTGCATTCACCTGGGGATCTGTTTTAAATGTCAGTGTGTATGTGGGGAGAGGTGGGGGGTATTGTGACCAAAGCATGAGTGGTTTTTAAAAGCTCCTCAAGTGATTCTAATGTGCAGCCAGTGTGGAGAACCTTTGATCAATATGCTGATGACTCCCAATTCTATATCACCAGATCCCAATGCTGTGCTCCACATGCTGACTGGATCTCTCCTTCCTGATGTCCAGAAAAATAATAAACACCTCAAACACCAACATATCAAAATAGGACACCATTACGTCCATTGCCCTCCCCCAAATCCTTCAAACTATAATTACTGGACTTACTTCTGACATTTTGCTATTTGTTTTCCATATGTCTTATATATAGTTTTTGTTCCTCAATTCATTATGGCCTTTTTTTGTGTCTGATTTTTTGTAGTGTATCATTTTGATTCACTTCTCATTTCTTATTCTATATATGTTTTTAGTTATTTTCTTAGTGGTTTGGGGATTACAATTAACATCTTCAGTTTATAGCAAGCTAGTTTGAATTAATAATAACTTAGCTTCAATAATATAAAAAATTCTTTTCCTATGCAGCTCCATCCCTCCTCCTCTATGTTGTTATTGTCACAACTTACATCTCTATATATTGTGTGCCCATTAATATGGAATTATAATTTTTGTTCTATGTATTTGTATTCTAAATCATAAAGAAAAAAAAGAAAACTTCCAAACCAAAAGTACAATAATAGTGGCTTTTATACTTAGCTATGTAGTTACCTCTACCCGTGTTCTTTATTTCTTCATATGACTTTGAATTACTATCTAGCCTGAAGGATTCCATTTAGGATTTCTTATAAGACAGGTTTACTGGCAATGAACTTCCCCAGCTTTTGTTTATCTGGGAATGTCTTAAGTTCACCTTAATTTTTAAAGGGTAGTTTTGCAGGATATCAAATTTTGGTTGAGAGGTTTTTCTTTTTTTCTTTCAACACTTTAAATATATCAACCCACTGCCTCCTGGACTCCATGGTTTCTGAAGAGAAATTGGCTGTTAATTTTTATTAGGATCCCTTGTCTGTGACCAGTTGCTTCTCTCTCTACTTTCCTGATTCTCTCTTTATCTTTGTCATTTGACAGTTTGATTATGTGTCTTGGTGTGGAATTTCTTTGAGTTTAACCTTCTTGGAATTTGTTCACCTTCTTTGAGATGTAGATTCATGTATTTCCTCAAATTTTGGAAGTATTTGGCCATTATTTCCTCAAATATACTTTCTGCCACTTTCTCTTTCTCCTCTCCCTCTAGGACTCCCATTATGCATCTGTTGGTATACTTGATAGTGTCTCACATCCTTATGATGTCCTATTCATTTCTCTTCATTCTTTTTTATTTTCTGATCCTCAGACTAGAAAATTTCAATGTATATATCTTCAGTTTCATTAATTCTTTCTTCTACTTTCTCAAATCTGCTGTTCTGCATTTGGCTAACACTGCTGGGGAGGCTACTCCAACTCTGAGAAAATTCCAAGAGGTGTAAAAAAAAAAAAAGGCAATCCTCTGAGCTGATTCCTCTTTTTCCACAAAGAAATTCAATAACTATGTACTGACCAGTCAAAACATACAATCACAATTCTTTGAGAACAAAATCCATATTTTCCCCCTCCCAGCACCAGCAAGCCACACTAGGAATATATTGAGCCACTGTCCCCATGGCTATCCCCAAGCTAAGGAGTGGGGGATGGTAGGCAGTTCAGTAAAAATGCCACAAAACTCTCTTACCAAAATGTAGTAGCTTCTTTCTTCATTAAGCACTACTTATTATAAGTTTTTATTAGATTCCAGAGTTCAGAAAAGGTTGATTTGAACTGATGGGTTTTGCTAGGTTAATCGTTGCATTAGTGGAGAGATGGGTTTTTGAAGTTCCCTACTCTGCCAATTTTTATAATGTTCCTTTTTTCTTAATCAAAATTTTTGTAGAATTTTTTATACATTTATCCTTTCATTTAACTCTAATTTTTTCCCAAGTGCATATAAAACCCAAATGGGATAGTTTTTGTAATTTATCTCTTAATTTGGGAAGAAGTTATACTTTTATTAGGTTGAGCCTTTCTATTCAGCAACATAGTGTACTTCCCCATTCTCTCCTTCATTAACTTCTTTTACGTGAATCCTATTCCTTTCTAGGTAAATTTACTCCTGGATGTCTTAAGATGTTGTCACTATTCTGCACTGAATTTTTCCTTTTTACTTTCTGAGTGATGATGATTATTACTGCTATAAAATTTTAAAGCTATTGATATTTGTATTTTTTTCTTGCATTATGTGACCTTACCAAAGTCTCTTCTTAGTTTTAACAGGTTTTTGTAAACTTTCTTGGGTGTTCTATTATACAATTATATTATCTGCATATAAAGGTAATTTTGTCTCCTGTATTAAATGTTTATAATATTTTCACATCCTTCTCTTATTACATTAGTCATAACCTTAAAACTGAATAATAGAGCTGATAATGGCATTCTTGATTTTAATGGTAGTGGGTCCAGTATTTCACAATTTATTATGATATTTATTATTGATTTGAGGTAAATAGTCTTTTGTGTATAGGTAGTTTACTTCTGTTCCAATTTTACTTAGTTTTTTAAATAAATAGGTGCTGAATTATATCAATTTTTTTCATCTGCTGATATAATCATGTTTTCTTTCCTTTAAGTGGTTGACTTATTTACTAAATGTATTGGAAATTTTCTCATATTGAACCCTGCTTGCACGCTTAGGATAAGTTCCACTTGGTCATAATGTATTATTCTTCAATTCACTTCTGCTTTTCATTTGCTAATATTTTATTTAGAATTTTTAGAATTATTTTCAGGGTTGAAATTGGTCTATAGTTTTCATTTTGGAGTATCATTATCAGGTTTTGGCATTAAGATTATGCTACGAGTAAAGTAAGTCATAAAGAGAAAGACAAATACCGTATGCTAACACATATATATGAAATCTAAGAAAAAAAATGTCATGAAGAACCTAGGGGTAAGACGGGAATAAAGACACAGACCCTACTGGAGAATGGACATGAGGATATGGGGAGGGGGAAGGGTAAGCTGGGACAAAGTGAGAGAGTGGCGTGGACATATATACACTACCAAACGTAAAATAGATAGCTAGTGGGAAGCAGCTGCATAGCACAGGGAGATCAGCTCGGTGCTTTGTGACCACCTAGAGGGGTGGGATAGGGAGGGTAGGAGGGAGACGCAAGAGGGATGAGATATGCGAACATATGTATATATATAACTGATTCACTTTGTTATAAAGCAGAAACTAACACACCATTGTAAAGCAATTATACTCCAATAAAGATGTAAAAAATAAAAGATTATGCTAGCTCTGTAGAATTAATTGAGGAGTGTTCTTCCTTTTTCTGTAATCTGAAAATAGTTTTAATATCAAGATAACCATTTACATTTTTTAAATTCTATATACAAATATGAAACCACTTGAGGTGAATGACTTTTACGTAATTTTTTTTAACTTATGTTTTTTACAGCAGGTTCTTATTAGTCATTCATTTTATACACATCAGTGTATACATGTCAATCCCAATCTCCCAATTCATCACACCACCACCACCCACGACTGCCACTTTCCCCCCTTGGTGTCCATAAGTTTTTCTCTACTTCTGTGTCTCAATTTCTGTTCTGCAAACCAGTTCATCTGTACCATTTTCTAGGTTCCACATATATGCATTAATATACGATATTTGTTTTTCTCTTTCTGACTTAATTCACTCTGTATGACAGTCTCTAGATGCATCCACGTCTCTACAAATGACCCAATTTCGTTCATTTTTATGGCTGAGTAATATTCCATTGTATATATTGTACCACATCTTCTTTACCATTCATCTGTCGATGCGCATTTAGGTTGCTTCCATGAACTGGCTATTGTAAATAGTGCTGCAATGAATATTGGGGTGCCTGTATCTTTCTGAATTATGGTTTTCTCTGGGTATATGCCGAATAGTGGGATTGCTGGGTCATATGGTAATTCTATTTTAAGTTTTTTAAGGTACCTCCGTACTGTTCTCCATAGTGGCTGTATCAATTTACATTCCCACCAACAGTGCAAGAGGATTCCCTTTTCTCCACACCCTCTCCAGGATTTGTTGCTTGTAGATTTTCTGATGACACCCATTCTAACCGGTATAAGGTGATACCTCATTGTAGTTTTGATTTGCATATCTCTAATAATTAGTGATGTTGAGCAGCTTTTCATGTGTTTCTTGGCCATCTGTATGTCTTCTTGGAGAAATGTCTATTTAGGTCTTCTGCCCATTTTTGGATTAGGTTGTTTGTTTCTTTAATATTGACCTGCATGAGCTGTGTATATATTTTGCAGATTAATCCTTTGTCCATTGATTCGTTTGCAAATATTTTCTCCCATTCTGAGGGTTGTCTTTTCGTCTTGTTTATGGTTTCCTTTGCTGTGCAAAAGCTTTGAGTTTCATTAGGTCCCATTTGTTTATTTTTGTTTTTATTTCCATTACTCTAGGAGATGGATGAAAAAAGAACTTGCTGTGATTTATGTCAAAGAGTGTTCCTCCTATGTTTTCCTCTAAGAGTTTTACAGTGCCCGGTCTTATATTTAGGTCTCTAATACATCTTGTCTTTATTTTTGTGTATGGTGTTAGGGAGTGTTCTAATTTCATTCTTCTACATGTAGCTGTCCAGTTTTCCCAGCACCACTTATTGAAGAGACTGTCTTTTCTCCATTTTATATCCTTGCCTCCATTTTATATCTCCATTTTATATCCTTGTCATAGATTAGTTGACCATAGGTGCATGGGTTTATCTCTGGGCTTTCTATCCTTTTCCACTGAACTATATTTCTGTTTTTGTGCCAGTACCATATTGTCTTGATTACTGTAGCTTTGTAGTATAGTCTGAAGTCAGGGAGTCTCATTCCTCCAGTTCCGTTTTTTTCCCTCAATACTGCTTTGGCTATTCAGGGTCTTTTGTGTCTCTATACAAATTTTAAGATTTTTTGTTCTAGTTCCGTAAAAAATGCCATTGCTAATTTGATACGGATTGCATTGAATTGGTAGATTGCTTTGGGTAGTATAGTCATTTTCACAATATTGATTCTTCCAATCCAAGAACATGGTATATCTCTCCATCTGTTGGTATCATCTTTAATTTCTTTCATCAGTGTCTTATAGTTTTCTGCATACAGGTCTTTTGTCTCCCTAGGTAGGTTTATTCCTAGGTATTTTATTATTTTTTTGGCAATGGTAAATGGAAGTGTTTCCTTAATTTCCCTTTCAGATTTTTCATCATTAGTGTACAGGAATGCAAGAGATTTCTGTGCATTAATTTTGTATCCTGAAACTTTCCCAAATTCATTGATTAGCTCTAGTAGTTTTCTGGTGGCATCTTTACGATTCTCTATGTATAGTATCATGTCATCTGCAAACAGTGACAGTTTTACTTCTTCTTTTCCGATTTGTATTCCTTTTATTTCTTTTTCTTCTCTGATTGCCATGGCTAGGACTTCCAAAACTATGTTGAATAATAGTGGTGAGAGTGGACCTCCTTGTCTTGTTCCTGATCTTAGAGGAAATACTTTCAGTTTTTCACCATTGAGAAAGATGTTTGCTGTGGGTTTGTCGTATATGGCCTTTATTATGTTGAGGTAGGTTGCCTCTATGCCCACTATCTGGAGAGTTTTTATCATAAATGGTGTTGAATTTTGTCAAAAGCTTTTTCTGCATGTATTGAGGTGATCATGTGGTTTTGATTCTTCAATTTGTTAATATGGTGTATCACATTGATTGACTTGCATATATTGAAGAATCCTTGCATCTCTGAGATAAATCCCACTTGATCGTGGTGTATGATCCTTTTAACGTGTTGTTGGATTCTGTTTGCTAGTATTTTGTTGAGGATTTTGTTGCTAGTATTTTGTTGAGGATTTCAGTGATATTGGTCTGTAATTTTCTTTTTTTGTAGTATCTTTGGTTTTGGTATTCAGGGTGATGGTGGCCTCACAGAATGAGTTTGGGAGTTTTCCTTCCTCTGCAATTTTTTGGAAGAGTTTGAGAAGGATGGGTGTTAGCTCTTCTCTAAATGTTTGATAGAATTCACCTGTAAAGCCATCTGGTCCTGGACTTTTGTTTGTTGGAAGATTTTTAATCACAGTTTCAATTTCATTACCTGTGATTTGTCTGTTCATATTTTCTATTTCTTCCTGGTTCAGTCTTGGAAGGTTATACCTTTCTAAGAATTTGTTCATTTCTTCCAGGTTGTCCATTTTATTGGCATAGAGTTGCTTGTAGCAGTCTCTTAGGATGCTTTGTATTTCTGCGGTTTCTGTTGTAACTTTTCCTTTTTCATTTCTAATTTTATTGATTTGAGTCCTCTCCCTCTTTTTCTTGATCCGTCTGGCTAATGGTTTATCAGTTTTGTTTATCTTCTCAAAGAATCAGCTTTTAGTTGTATTGTTCTTTGCTATTGTTTTCTTTGTTTCTATTTCATTTATTTCTGCTCTGATCTTCATCATTTCTTTCCTTCTGCTAACTTTGGGTTTTGTTTGTTCTTCTTTCTCTAGTTCCTTTAGGTGTAAGGTTAGATTGTTTACTTGAGATTTTTCTTGTTTCTTGAGGTAGGCTTGTATGGCTATAAACTTCCCTCTTAGAACTGCTTTCCTGCAACCCATCAGTTTTGGGTCATGGTGCTTTCATTGTCCTTTGTCTCTAGGTATTTTTTGATTTCCTCTTTGATTTCCTCAGTGATCTCTTGGTTATTCAGTAATGTACTGTTTAAACTCCATGTGTTTGTGTGTTTTTTATGTTTTTTTCCCTGTAATTCATTTCTAATCTCATGGCGTTGTGGTCAGAAAAGATGCTTGGTATAATTTCAATTTTCTTAAATATACTGAGGCTTGATTTGTGACCCAAGATGTGATCTATCATGGAGAATGTTCCATGTACACTTGAGAAGAAAGTGTAATCTGATGTTTTTGGATGGAATGCCCTATAAATATCAATTAAGTCTATCTGGTCTCTTGTGTCATTTAAAGCTTGTATTTCCTTACTAATTTTCTGTTTGGATGATCTGTCCATTGGTGTTAATGAGGTGTTAAAGTCCCCCACCATTATTGTGTTACTGTTGATTTCCTCTTTTAGAGCTGTTAGCAGTTGCCTTATGTATTGAGGTGCTCCTATGTTGGTTGCATATATATTTATAATTGTTATATCTTCTTCTTGGATTGATCCCTTGATCATTACATAATGTCCTTCCTTGTCTCTTGTAACATTCTTTATTTTAAAGTCTATTTTATCTGATACGAGTATTGCTACTCCAGCTTTCTTTTGATTTCCATTTGCATGGAATATCTTTTTCCATCCCCTCACTTTCAGTCTGTATTGTCCCTAGGTCTGAAGTGGGTCTCTTGTAGTCAGCATATATATGGGCCTTGTTTTTGTATCCATTCAGCAAGCCTGTATCTTTTGGTTGGAGCATTTAATCCATTCACGTTTAAGGTAATTATCAATATGTATGTTCCTATGACCATTTTCCTAATTGTTTTGGTTTTGTTTTTGTAGGGCCTTTTCTTCTCTTGTGTTTCCCACTTAGAGAAGTTCCTTTAGCATTTGTTGTAGAGCTGGTTTGGTGGTGCTGAATTCTCTTAGCTTTGGCTTGTCTGTAAAGCTTTTAGTTTCTCCATTGAATCTGAATGAGAACCTTGCCTGGTAGAGTAATCTTGGTTGTAGGTTCTTCCCTTTCATCACTTTAAGTATATCATGCCACTCCCTTCTGGCTTGTAGAGTTTCTGCTGAGAAATCAGCTGTTAACTTTATGGGAGTTCCCTTGTATGTTATTTGTTGTTTTTCCCTTGCTGCTTTCAATAATTTTCCTTTGTCTTTAATTTTTGCCAATTTGATTACTGTGTGTCTCAGTGTGTTTCTCCTTGGGTTTGTCCTGTATGGGACTCTCTGTGCTTTCTGTACTTGGGTGCCTATTTCCCCTCCCATGTTAGGGAAGTTTTTGTCTATCATCTCTTCAAATATTTTCTCGGGTCCTTTCTCTCTCTCTTCTGCTTCTGGGACCCCTATAATGTGAACGTTGTTGAGTTTAATGTTGTCCCAGAGGTCTCTTAGGCTGTCTTCATTTCTTATGATTCTTTTTTCTTTATTCTGTTGCGCAGCAGTGAATTCCACCATTCTGTCTTCCAGGTCACTTACCCATTCTTCTGCCTCAGTTATTCTGCTATTGATTCCTTCTAGTGTAGTTTTCATTTCAGTTATTGTATTGTTCATCTGTGTTTGTTTGTTCTTTAAGTCTTCTAGGTCTTTGTTAAACATTTCTTGCATCTTCTCGATCTTTGGTTCCGTTGTTTTTCCGAGGTCCTGGATCATATTCACTCTCATAATTCTCAATTCTCTTTCTGGAAGATTGCCTATCTCCATTTCATTTAGTTGTTTTTCTGGGGTTTTATCTTGTACCTTCATCTGGTACATAGCCCTCTGCCTTTACGTCTTGTCTATCTTTCTGTGAATGTGGTTTTTGTTCCACAGGCTGCAGGATTGTAGTTCTTCTTGCTTCTGCTGTCTGCCCTCTCGTGGATGAGGCTAAGAGGCTTGTGGAAGTTTCCTGATGGGAGGAACTGGTGGTGGGCAGAGCTCAGTAAAACTTTAATCCGCTTGTCTGCTGATGGGTGGGGCTGGGTTCCCTCCCTGTTGGTTGTTTGGCCTGAGGCAACCCAACACTGGAGCCTAGCTGGGCTCTTTGGTGGAGCTAATGGTGGACTTTGGGAGGGCTCATGCCAAGGAGTACTTCCCAGAACTTCTGCTGCCAATGTCCTTGTCCTCACGGCGAGGCACAGCCACCCCCCACCTCTGCAGGAGACCCTCCAACACTAGTAGGTAGATCTGGTTCAGTCTCCTATGGGGTCACTGCTCCTTCCCCTGGGTCTCAATGCACACACTACTTTGTGTGTGCCCTCCAGGAGCGGAGTCTCTGTTTCCCCCAGTCCTGTTGAAGTCCTGCAGTCAAATCCCGCTAGCCTTCGAAGTCTGAATCTCTAGGAATTCCTCCTCCCATGCCAGAGCCCCAGGCTCAGAAGCCTGACATGGGGCTCAGAAACTTCACTCCAGTGGGTGGACTTCTGTGGTATAAGTGTTCTCCAGTTTCTGAGTCACCCACCCAGCAGTTATGGGATTTGATATTATTGTAATTACGCCCCTCCTACTGTCTCACTGAAGCCTCTCCTTTGTCTTTGCATGTGGGGTATCTTTTTTGGTGAGTTCCAGTGCCTTCCTGTTGATGATTGTTCAGCAGTTAGTTGTGATTCCGGTGTTCTCGAAAGAGGGAGTTCTACTTTGCCATCTTGAACCAACCTCCAGTCATTAGTCCACAGGTCCTACATTTGCTCACTCTTCTCAAGGCTTAAGGTCTCATCTCTTCAGTATCTTTTATTGCAATATTCGTTTTACTGTGGAAGCCTGGAACCAAACCCACAATATCTCCAAAGTATGCATGAATGAGAAGTCCACAGGCTGACTGGCTTCAGGTGAAGCTTGATCCTACAACACAATATGTCATCAAGGACCCGTTTATTTCCTTCCCTCTGCTGTGCTTTCCTTGGTGTGTCTTGAGGTGAATGACTTTTAATTGGTAGATATTTCAAACTATTTTAATATCCTCTATGATTATTAATATGCTCAGGTTTTCTATTTGTTTGTGGTTTAATTTTGGTAATTTTCCAGAAAATGCTATCACTTAGGTCGTGTTCACCTTCTTGTAACAGAAAAGCATGCCTAAAAGTGGGTTAACAAAAGGGGTTTTCATCTCACACAACTAGAAGTCTAGAGGTTGAGCAGCTCCCAGATTGGTTAATTCAATAGCTCAAAGACATCACAAAGGACCCAATTTATGCCATTCTCAATGTGGAGGCTGCATCTTTTAGGTTGGCTCTCTTCATAGTCCCCAGATGGCTACCAAAGTCTTTGGTGTCACATGCAAATGACAACATTCAGAGGCAAAAAGGGGAAATATTTCTTTTTTTTACATCTCTTTTTAAGAACAAAGTAACTTTTCCCAGAAGCCCTCTAGTACATCTCATTGGGTAGAATTGTACCAACTGCTCAAATCTAGGTAAATCACTGCCCAAAGAAATGGAATTACCAATATTGATTTAGTCTTAGACTAATTAAGACTCTTTCCTTGAGGTGAAAGGGTGGCTTCTTGCCTAAGCACTTGGCTGCATGGAGGGGAGGAGGTTAAACATACAAGAAAAAGTAGAGCTTGGGACTTCTCTGGCGGTCCAGTGGTTAAGACTTCATGCTTCCAACGCAGTGGGTATGGGTTCAGTCCTTGGTCAGGGAACTAAGATCCCGCATGCCGTGTGTTGTGGCAAAAAAAAAAAAACAGAAAAGAAAAAGCAGAGCTCTACTGACAGAGCATTCCCCCATCTCTATCCTTACCACTGTTTCATGTAGTAATTTAATACGTATCTATTGAGAGCCTACTACGTGCCAGGTTTTGTATATAGAGTAGTAAACATGACAGATAAGGTTCTTGCTACTATGGAGTTTACATTTTGTTTGGGGGAACTAGATGTTAAAACAATAAACAAAAATGTGAGTATTTCAAATAGTAATAAGTTCTTCAAGAAAATCAACTCTGTATAATAAGAAGAGGGTGACATGAAGGGACTTGCTCCATTAGAAATGTGTTCTTGGGAAGCTTACTGAAAAGATGACATTTGATCTGAAATCTACATGATAAGAAGGAAACTGAAGGTCTAGTAGAAGAGTATTATAGGCAGTGAACCAACCACATGCGCTAAGGTCCCAAGGTGATCACATGCTTGAGAGTTTTGAAGAATAGAAAGACAGCCAATGTTCTATTAAAATGAGGTGGATGGACCTAGAAACCATCATACAGAGTGAAGTAAGTCAGAAAGAGAAAAACAAATACCGTATGCCAACACATATATATGGAATCTAAAAAAAAAAAATGGTTCTGAAGAACCTAGGGGCAGGACAGGAATAAAGACGCAGACGTAGAGAACGGACTTGAGGACACAGGGAGGGGGAAGGGTAAGCTGGGACGATGTGAGTGGCATGGACTTATATACACTACCAAATGTAAAACAGATAGCTAGTGGGAAGCAGCCACATAGCACAGGGAGATCAACTCAGTGCTTCGTGTCCACCTAGAGGGGTGGGATAGGGAGGGTGGGAGGGAGACGCAAGAGGGAGGAGATATGGGGATATATGTTTACCTGATTCACTTTGTTATACAGCAGAAACTAACACACCATTGTAAAGCAATTATACTCCAATACAAATAAAATACCATTGTGTTTTATATACCCACACCTGAGCACCTGCTGTGTCCGTCATCTAGAACGACCATCCTTACGTTGCTGTCTAGCAAACTCTTACCAACCCTTTAAGACATAGCTCAAATATTTCTCTTCAATTTTCTCCCCAGGTAGAGTTAAACACTTCCTCCTACTATATAGTGTGCCTACTATATATTAGACTCCATATCAGACCATAGTACATTTAACTTATTTTCATTTTTATCCCTCCCTCTGGACTTGGAAATGTTTGAAGACAAGGGCTATGTCATTTATATATGTATATTTGTATTCCCTACCGCCAAGTGTTCTGGCCATGACAAATACTAGTTGCATAACAAGTATTAAACTGAAACATCGAATATCTACTATTCTTGGCACTATTATAAGCATCATGGAGCATACAAAAGAATCTACCTTCATTGAAGCAGTTCAGAATGTAGACTCTAGAGTCAGAAGCTTGGCTCTTAACCCCTTCCCAACACTTCCTAGCTATGTGAACTTAAGCAAATTACTTAACCTCTCTGTGCCCCAGGTTCCTTATCTGTGAGGTGGGAGATAATAATGGTAACTGCCTGAAAGTGAGGAATAATTTAAATAATGTATGTGAAGCATTTAGCACACACAATATCTGGCACATGATAAGTGCTTCATGTTAATTTATTATTTCTAAATTAATGAAATTATTGGATTGATAAGATTTATACAAATGAAAAGCATAATACTACAAACACACCACTACGCAGGATGGTCTAAAGTGCCTTTTGAAACAAGATATTATGGTGTCTTGATCTTGCTGAATGAGAAATGAAGAAAAAATCAGCGACAGTGTAATCTGTCTTGGCCTGACCATTCTAGAGAACTGTGTTCATTTCTGAGCAGCAAACTTTAAGAAAAACAAAGCACAGTATAACTAGAATCAGACCACTAGGATGCTTGTAATTCTAGAGAAGGGGAGACTCCTGGGGGCAGAGAGAAACCTGAGAGCTGAAATCAAACACGTGAAGGATTGTTATATAGAAGAAAGGAGAGCTTTGCTCAATACTGTTCTAGAGAGCAGATCTAGGGCCATGGAATAGAAGCTGTAGGTGGGTGATTTCAGCGGGACATAAACCAGCGTTTGCTGAATGTCAGCACTCACCATGAAGGTGAGAAAGTGGTGAGTTTCTCATCAGTGGAGGTGCTCATTAAGTGAACAATCACTTAACAAGGATATTGTCAAGGGGGTTTTTTCACAGGACAGGGGATTATTCTAGATGACCTTTGAGGTCCCTTGCAGGAGGCTCAAGATCTGGACCTTTCTGGGAAAGATTAGTGTTACTACATTAAAATTAGGAAGTTCTAAAAGTGGTATTCTTAAAGGAGTCAAAATGCTCTCGAAATCAACACACACACACACACACACACACACACACACACACACACACGTACCTACACATAATCTTCCTCCGAGCAGCCCACCCCTGTGGCTATGTGCATGAAGTTTCCACTTTAGTCACTCATTGGATTGGGCATTCAAGGTTCTTGTTCAAATGGAATTTTTTACTAGATGAGGTATGGCTTTAAGCAACCTAGCTGTTATCATCGTCTTCTATCACAGTGCCTGGTACATATTCATTGAATGTTTATTATCCACTTGAGATTGTACAAGTTTATCAAATTAAACTGACTTTCCTTAAAGGACTCTGAAGAGATGGACAAGTAGACAGATAAGCTTGGATAAGGGCAAGACGTCACAAGGGTTTCACCATTCAAACTCAATCCTCATGGCACAGAGGGCAAGCCACACACAGATCCCATGTCCATTTTTTTAGTTACATGGGAAGCCAGGCTTTCCTTCTCACAGACAAAGTCCTGAGCTGGGCAACGATCTGGGCTGGGATTTGGTGAGAATACTTTGCATCCTGGCCTTCTGCGCGGCCCATTGATGTAGCTCTTTAAATCGCATCATTTAAAACCACAAATGTCACAGATCCCATTAGACAAACTCCTCTGGCTAGCAGCACAGAAAGGAAGGAACACGATAAGCCCCCTGAGGCAGCCTGATTGACCATTCCTAATCTCTCATGCTTGGGGGACTACACTGGGAGTAGGGTTCACTCGTAGAATGGCACGAAGTGCTGGCTGGTTTCATTTCATTCAGTTAAGCATACACCTCAAGGCCAGTGCATAATGATGGGAAAGCCAGCCTCACCTCCTGGCTTAGGTTAATGGCAGATGAGTGCAGTCTGCCAAGTAGAAAGGTAAAGGCTGATGGAGGGGAAACTTCCCTATAATCCATCTTCAAGAGATGCCAGAAATTCCATCATTAGTTACTTATTCCCAGAATAATGACAGAGTAGGACTAATAGCAAGCATATGGAGAAAGAATTAGCCTCAGAGCTTGCAGCAAGGCTAAAGCCGTAAGTGAGGGTCAAATGGCGCCAGCTTTGGGGATTGGCAGAGGGCAGGAAACTAGGCAAAGTCATTAGACATTTAAAGAAGCCTGCATGTAGACAAACTATATAGGGAACCCATTTTTACATCACTCTCAGCGTGTAGTGTAGAGGTGGGCATGAAAACATAAAAGGCCTCTCCTTTCCCCTCCATCACATCTTTCATGTCCTACTAAACATACATCTCTTTACTCCCAAGGCCACAGCAACTTTCCTAATCAAGGAATCCACATTAAGGTGCTATTAGCTATTGGCCACATGATTTATTTTTCCTTCCAGGGGTAGTTTTAGAGATGTAGTGCCTTAAAGCAAAGGAGTGACTCTCTAATAGTACATCTCAGGCAAACTTCTGGAGGAAAGATTTTTCTTCTCTACAGAGGAATACCATGAGGCTTCTCATAACACAGCCCGCTGGACACGCAATGGACCAGATTAATTTCAAATGCAAGAGGTGAAAAGTGACACTAGACTCTGAATTGACTATATATCATCCAATCATACTCACTTCAAGTCACAAATTTACAGTGATTTTACTGTCCTCTCTCTTTGCTACTGTAACCCACACATCTGGCATAGAGTGAGAGTTCAATGAATGGTACTTTTTGTTGCTTTCATTATTATTACTATTAGAAGCAGTAGTAGTATTAGTGCTGCCCCAGTACCTGGCACAGTGCCCAGGACATATTAATTATTCAGAACTGTAATAATTATTTTATTGCACTGGCTCCTGGCATAGTGCCTGGCACACAATAGGGCACCGACTGAGTTAGTTCCCTTTGTTCTCACCTTTCCCTGGGATACATTTGTCTCTGGTTTCCCCCCAAGCCTCACCTTGCTAAAGTGGGCACAGACCTTCCTGTAGCAATAATGCTTAGCCCAGCACCACAAGTGACACCATATGAGAAGACATCTAGCCTTCTCTTCCATGTTAGCCCCTTAAGTGGCAAATGGGCAACAGGTGCCTAAGGTCATTTTTTTTTATATGGGGAAAGTGAGGTTTTGAGCTATTGCCTTATAATTTTAGTTTACCTCTAGTCCCTGTATCCTATTATAGCCTTAAAAATATGCCCCCACCACTATCTCCCAACTAGGCTATGATCAATCTCACCACCTTTGTTCGTGTGGTACCTGAACTACCCTCATATTTTTACACGAAATTCATCCTCCAAGGACTGGGTAACAGCTACCTTCTCCATGAAACCTTCTCTGAGACTTCCAGCCTCACAGAGCCCTTTCTGAAATTCCAAAGCATCAAATCAGTAGCACACAATTTAGCCCTTCATTCTGCACCAACCTCCTCAGCTAGATTGTATTTGCTCGTCAAACATCCATCTGTTGAGCACCCGTCATGTTCCAGAGCCTGTGTAAGTGCTAGGAAGGCAGGAATCAAGGTACTCCTACCCGAATGGCAGGAAGACAAACACGCAGTTGAGTGACATTGGAGAAACGTGATCTGAGTGCCAGTGGGGAACTCAGAGGGAGATTGGCTAACTTTCTGAGGGTCTTGGGGGAAGGCTTCACGGAGAAGGGGACCTATGAGCAAGGTGCTGAAGTAGAGAGAAGTTAGTTAAGTGGAGAAGGTGGGATGAAGCCACATGCAAACGCATGGTCATGAAAGGGCAACTCAGAGAACATGACTCAGTACGGCTAGAACTTGGGGAGAGATGGAGAGAGATGAGAGAATATCATGGAAGGTCTACTCATTCATTCATCAAATATGTATCCAGGGTGTGAAAAACAGGACAGATGCAACTGCACTTGAGCTTTAAAGCAAATTGGACTGAACAGACGATTACCCAGGAAGACAAAGAAATATGTCTATGTAACTAGAAATTCTGATTAGCATCAAGAAGGAAGAGAAAAGGCTCCAATGGAGAGAAGAATATGAAGGAACTACTTTATAATACAGGGTAGTTAATTAGGGCTTCTCTGA
Organism: Globicephala melas; assembly: GCF_963455315.2. NCBI lineage: Eukaryota > Metazoa > Chordata > Mammalia > Artiodactyla > Delphinidae > Globicephala > Globicephala melas. The sequence goes on from NC_083335.1 coordinate 33,227,065, forward strand.
AGAGGTGGCATTTTGTTGAGGCTTGAAAGATGAAAAGAGCTGGAGAAGAGTATTCCAGGAGGTGATCCAAGGTCTTGAGGTGGGAGAAAGCTTGACATATTGGAAGAACCAAAAGAAGCTCCACAGGGCTAAAGAATAGTGGATAAGGGTGTAAGAGTGGCTTAAGATGACATTGGAGAGGCAAGCACAAGTCAAGACCTAGTAGAGCTCAGAAAGGAGTGTTGATTTCATCACAAGAGCAGCAGGATACTAACCAAGGAGAGTGAAACGGGATCAGATTTGTGGTTCACAGGATAACTTGGGGGTGGTGTGGAAGACGATCTGGACGGGGAGAGAATGGAGTCAGGATAACTAATTATAAGGAGGTGGAATGGTCCAGGTGAGAGATAATGAAGGCAGGGACCTTTTCTTTCTTCTGTTCCAAAAGTGACTAGCTCAGTGCTAGGCACATGGAAGGCTTCCACTGTGTTCATATTGATTAATTAAATAAATATAAACTGAATTGGGTTGTTGAGTCTCTTTTCAGGAGGTCACACTGTCCCTTCTTTCTCCTCCCTTTTTTCTTTATAACGGAGACAAGGAGGCATTCTACAATTAGTATCATTAAAGTAATTTGCTGTTTAGTGACAAATGCTTCCTCTAAACGCCACTTTCCTTTAGTCATTGCTGAGTTACTTCAAAGTAGCACAAGAAAATATCAGTGCTTCTCAAGACAGCCAAGCAGCACTCTGCTTTCCTGAGAGTTGGATGTAGAGAGAAATTTGTCATTTGGGCCTGTTCAGGGCAAGAGGCAACACTAACCTTCAAATACCAACTTCCCAGAAGATCACAAGCACATGAATTGCAAATGCCACTTGGTATAATATATGCCTCTCACTCTGCCAAAGCAGAGATACAATTACCTGGAAGAGTAAGGCAAATGTTTGTGGAAGCTGCATGTCTTCATCTGCTCTTATATCCAGGAGATGAGACAAGAGGCCCTTTATCACATTTCCATCTCTTTTTGCTGGCAAAACAGTTCGGTAATGAAAGACACTTAAATGGGTTCATCCAAACTCAGCCTCCAGAGGGTTCTGGAGGTCCCAAGGATGGTAGGGAAAGGAGAGTCAATCACCTAATGGGTCTGAGCCGCATCTTCTCCCATGGGGAGGGTAACCATTCCCATCTTATAGGGCTAGTAAGAGGAGTCAATGAGGAATGTGCATGAATTTAATCTGCAACCTGCAAGGCAAGAGCTCTATACTGTGATTCATCCTATGCAATTAATGGCAAAGTCTGTCTTTTATTCTTGGTCTCCCAGAGAAAGTTAAACATATTGTAGGAACTCAATAATAGGTTTTGCTTTGAAATCACTTCTGTTAAAATCTGGCTTTAGATGTGGTACATGTAAAACAGGCCGTTCACTTCTCATAATTGAATCAGACAGATTCTCATATCTGTCAGCTGCCTGGTTTAGAATCATGGAGGAGCAAAATCATGAGTGGGCAGAGGGGGTAGTGGCTTAATCTGTTGGAGTCAATACCCCTTCCCCAGCGAGCAGCAATAAGAAGAATGTTTCAGTTAGCACTACAACAGTGTTTCAGTCCAGGATCTGCATCTGGGGCAGCTGCAAATGTAATTCTACAAACTAGCACAGGCCCACAGGCCCGGGGTCCAAAGGAAACTGGCCAAAGATGAGGTCCAACTTTGCATCACCAGTCAGAAGTATTATCACGAGTATTTCCAGACAGCAGAAGGGAAGGAAGAAACTAACTTGTGCCATGTCTCAGGAGGTTTCCTCTGGGCCAGTTGCTTTAATCAGTCATTGTCTCATTTAACTCCCACAGTAGCCTTGAGATGGGAATTAGTGTTTAGTGTGGAGCCTGGCACAATTAGTATTATTAATATCGATAAGCTTAATAATAATAAACTGAAACACCATGAGCTTGAGTAACTTACCTAAGGTCGCAGACCTGGTAAAGCCAGGATTTGAACCCATGTCTTTCTGACCCAGAAGCCAGGGCTTTTTCTGCTATGCTCCTTTGTAAGAGGAGAAAGAGTGTGGCTTTAAAACAGGTGAGGATTTTCCAAGTCATTAGCAAGGCTGCCTCCATAACTGGCCACTTGAGACCTGCAGGTATCTAAGAATATCTTTGGTCTCCCTCTCTCTCCTCATTCAGGTTTCTAAATTGCTATGAACCATGGCCCAGCTGTACTACAAAAGGGTCAACTACTCACCCTACAGAGACCGAATCCCCCTGCAAATTGTGAGGGCTGAGACGGAGCTCTCTGCAGAGGAGAAGGCCTTCCTCAGTGCCGTGGAGAAGGGGGACTACGCCACTGTGAAGCAGGCCCTCCAGGAGGCCGAGATCTACTACAATGTCAACATCAACTGCATGGACCCACTGGGCCGGAGCGCCCTGCTCATTGCCATTGAGAATGAGAACCTGGAGATCATGGAGCTACTGCTGAACCACAGCGTGTACGTCGGTGACGCATTGCTCTACGCCATCCGCAAGGAAGTGGTGGGCGCTGTGGAGCTTCTGCTCAGCTACAGGCGGCCCAGTGGAGAGAAGCAGGTAAGAAGCCCCTACAGCCGGGGAGGTAGCCAGGGACAACAGAGCACCGCAGGGTCAGAAGCCTTGAAACTAAGGAAGGTTATAGGCGGGCTGCAGTTGAGAAGCCCTATCATGGCAGCCCTCTGCTCTCAAGAATAGCATCAGTGATCTCAGGTGGGATCTTAGAACTACCCCGCATGGCCCACACTGAGTTTTACTCATTTGCTTTTTCCTTATTAGTACTTGCCCATATACCTTCAACACTCGACCTAAAAGCGTCTTCTCTGTTTCCAGAACAGTCAAGCTCCTTCTACCCTCCCTACCCCCTGCTCCACATCTTCATTTCCTTCCTCACTGAAAGGGGGGACAAGGAGAAACCAAACACAGACCTGAGCTTTCCCCTGCTCACCCACTCTCTCCTGAAGAAGGACAGGAGGCCTTTCAACTTGAGTGCCATGGCACAGATGCAAATGGATACAGGGGCCTACACACCTCTCCAGTTCCACTCATGTGAATGCATTCCACCCCCAGACGTTCAGGGGTTTGCCTCTGTGATTCTCCTGTCCTCTGAGGCACCTAGGTTTAACACTCTGGAGTCATCTCCGAGTCCTTCCTCTGCCCTGTCTCCATGCTCCATCCCCAAGCCCTGCGAGTTCTTCCTTCCCAATATCTTGTATTGATACATACATTCTTTCCTCTCTAGCCCAGCTCCCCAGTGACTCCAATGTCTCTTCATTAGAAGAGAAACCAGCCCATGAAGCCTAGCACTCAATACCCTTCATTAATGGTCTTTTCTAGTCCTGTCTCCCCCTTAGTCCCTTCTAAACCCCTCAAGTTAGACGGGTCTCCACTGTCTCTCTTCCTTTGGAGCACAGTAGGCGCATGTAGTAGGAACAAAGAAAATACAGCCATCAAACATGGAATACCACGATACATTAAAAAGTAGAAATAGTACAAACCAAAACCAAAATTGCAAAGTGCTTAAAAAATACCGATAATGAAAACACTCAACATCAAATCGTATGGGACATGACCAAAGCTGGGTTTAAAGGGAATTAATAGCTTTAATACTTGCCTAGTTAAACAAGAAGGAATGAAAATAAGCTAGCTGATAACTCGCAGACTAGGAATTGGAATTGATAGAGCAGAAAGCAAGGTACTAGATTAAAAGTTCCTTGGGTAAAGGGCCTGAGTCAACATTTAACACAGTGCCAAGAGAGAAGAGACCTTATCTCTCTTCTTCACTGCTGTATCCCAGCACTGGGAAAGTGCCTGCAATATCAAAGGCACTCAGTAAATATTTATTTTATGAATGAATAGTATGCATCCGCACTGTGCTAAGCATTTTACACGATTTAATCCTCTCAGCTACTCTGTTAGGCAGGCACTGTTATTACTGTCCCCATGATACTGATGAGACAAATTGAGCCACTGGATGGTTAAGTCAGTTGTTCAAGGTCACAATAAATGTCAGAGCCAGAGTTCAAACCCAGGCAGCCTAGCTCCTAACCCCACCCGCTTAACCACTAGGCTATCCTGCTCTCCTGGAAGTCTGAGTTAAGTCTGAGAACTCCCAGCACAGGAGTTCCGAGACAGGATAGATGAGTGGAGGATGGATGACCTCTCTGGAAAGGACATGCCTATAGGATTTGGATATATAGCTAAGCAGAGAGGTGTAAGCATGTTCCCTACCTAGTCCACGTCTCCATCCCCATCACAACTGATTTGTTCTGGGCCCCTTTTCCCTAGAGCCCTGCTAAGTGTCTGAGTGATTTCATGTGCTAATCTGAACTAAGGCTTACCCAGCTACTCTGCTCCATGATCTTGTCCACCTCAGATTATGTAGCCATTGGCTCTACCCTTCACTTGACATCAATCACACACTAATACACACTACTGGTCAGCCTTACTTGTATAAATGTTTAGTCTCTGTAACTAGATTGTTTCTTAAATGTGACGCATACTCTAATGGCCAACTGTTTCCATGCATCCCCCATCAGCACCTGACCCAGCGCCTAGTATATAATGGGTGATAAATTCTTGCTGATGAACAAAAAGGAGTCAAGTGTATCTCCCAGAAAAGCACATAGCTAGCTGCTTGAACAAGACATCCTGGACTTTCACATTCAATCGCATTTAGCTTCATAACTGTTTTGAAAGAGGGGAGAGCACAGAGGAAATTTGCAAAGAGGGGACTAGCAATGGCAGCCCTATCTGAGCTTTGAAAGGAGGCCAAGTCCTTATTTGATGGCCAACCCTTTCTCCCATCTTTCCCCATTGCTCTGGCAAGCCCTGAGGAAGAAAGGCGCCAGGTAAAGTCACTCGAAAGTACAATCTAAGGCATGACCTCCCCTGGATAGAAGCAGTGCTTACCTCACAGAAATGAAGCATCACTGGTAGAATGTCAGGCAGATGAAACCTGGGTGAAGCTACTGGGGACAGGCTGTTTTGCACCAAGGGCCTTTCAGACTCACTGCCTCCTTTGTCCACCGTACATCATGCTGAAGTCTCTTCAGCAGCCTTCTCCTCCCTTTCTCCTCTCTCCTCTCTCCTCAACTCCACCACCGGCCGCTACTAAATTGCATTTTCTTCCATTGCTCTGACAATTGCTGTGGTAAGTCATATATCAGTAACTATAACAACAGGCTGCCACAGTGCTGGAGCCCTGCCTCTCTGGGAGATAGAAACAAGATTTGTTTACCTGGGAGCAGTCAGGGATGTGAGCAAACACAGGACTCCTGAAGGACCTTGGGTCCAGCTGGGCAGGCTACTCCCAGGAAGGCACTCTTCACACACACAGAATCCAAACACCTGTCCCTTTTCATGGAGGCCCTCCCCCAGCTCGCCAAAGGATCGGGCACAGCTGACCTCCATCAATCTTGGGTGGATAAACTAGTCCCCTCTTTGGCTTTACTGAGCAAGGAGTTTGGCTTCAGGTTGGCAGTAAGACCCCCTCTGCCGTACCCTTACCCCAGCCCATCATGCTTTTCTTCCTCTTCTAGCCTATCAAAACTGCTCTCAGATAAAGACTGGAGGCTGGGTGTACATGGCTGACCCTGGCTTCAAGTATCATCACTCACATGGACACCTGCATTTTTAATAGGTACCAAATCTTAAAGTAAAAAGGGTGATGCTCTATCAGATAGAATTTCCTGCACCAGACAACAAGCAGAAGACTCCGTGCGTGTGTGCACATGTGTGTTATTCTGTGGTCTTCTTGCTACTCCAGAAAACCGACCCTCTTGGAAGCACCCACTCCCTAACCACTACAGCCTATTTCCTTAGGGTTAGATGTTGGCCACCTGTGGGATTTGTGATTCCTTGGGGAAAACACTCAAATAGTTCTCATTATTCTCTGTAGTCTCTCAAAAAATTTTGGACTACAGAAGGTTTAATACCAGCCTATTGCTTGTCCATGAAACCTACCGCCTTTGGCCCATTGACTCTTGGAAGCACTAGAGGAGCATCGTCAGCAGGGGGCGCAAATCCAGCTCCAATCCAGAGAGGAGTCTTGTGTCTGTCTATGGTCAAAACCAGCTCAAAGATGAAGCTTTGTGCATATGGAGAACTTGTCAAAATACAGATTCCTGAGCCCCAATCCATACCTACAGAATTAGAATCTTGGGGTTTGGGCCTGGAATCAGCATGTTAATAAGCCCACCCCCAACCCGTTTCTAGGTAAGAGGTCTATGTGACTCTCTGTATTCATTTCCTAGGGCTGCCATAACAAAGTACGGCGAACGGGGTGGCTTAAAAGAAATGTATTCTCACAGTTCAAGAGGCCAGAAGTCCGAAATGCAGGTGTTGACGGGCCTGGTTCCTTCTGGAGGCTCTAAGAATCTGTTCCATGCCGTGGCTTGTAGCTGCGTCACTTCATTCTCTGCCTCCGTCATTATATGGGGTTCTCCTCTGTGCCTTTCATCTGTGTGGTTGTGTCCAAATCTCCCTCTCCTATCTCTTATAAAGACACGAGCTGTTTGATTTAAGGCCCACCCTAATCCAGGACTAACTCATTTCAACTTGATTACATCTGCAAAGACCCTTTTTCCATATAAGGTCACATTCACAGGTACCAGGTGTCAAGACTTGAACATATCTTTTGTGGGGATACAGTTCAACCCACTACACTCTCGATGAGAAATACTAGCCTAGACAAGTAGTTTTCAAACATTTTCAGTAGCGGAGTGTTTCATTCAATGAAATCCTACGGAGACGTAAGACAAACAGACCCAAGCAGAGCTGCCCTAGTTTAAGTGCAGGTCAGGGCCAAAAGCCCCACTTCTTCACACACACACACACACACACACACACACACACACACACACCCATAACTCCTTGGCCCTGAGAAGAAAGCATAACTGGAAAACCACTGGTCTAGAAGACAGAATGACAGACTCTAATTTGGAGTTTGAGGTGCTAGCCAGTTTGTAGCTAACAGGGTGACCTTGGGCAAGTCATAAGGTCTTTTACAAGTGTCCAGTTATAGCATCACCCTACAACTCAATTTCCTCATCTATAAAACGAAGCTCACAATGCCCACCCCTACCTAACATAGAGGGCTGTTGTGAGGAAGAAGTAAGATAAAGATATAGTAAAGTCTTCTGCAACAGAAGTTAATGCTAGACAGAGTTCAATGACTATTATCTTCAGCTCCACTCCATCAGTTTGACTTAGCCTGTCATATTGTGTGGAGAGACCAGCTGGTAAGTGGTGCTCACCACAAGGCACCGCCAGTACGGTGACGGGGAGAGCCTCTTCTCCTGCCATGACCCCACATTCATCCCTCCTTGTTCACTGGAGTCTAAGGATTTGAGCAACAGGGAGGTAGAGCTGCTGGCCTCTGCATCAACAGCCCACCCAAGGAATTTTCTTTCTTGGTCACTTGCGTCAATGCAGGGAGGTGGCAAGAGGCTAAGCCAACCTTCTCCCCATGGCCCGCCCCTCTGGGCTCTGCCGTAATTACTCATTTGTCTGTGGCAGATGGCTCCAAATTAAAATTGGTCTAACAGATGAGCTAGCGAGATTAAGTCTCAACAACACCGATAAGTGTTTGTGTTGAGATTGCAGAAAATCAGCAACAAAGCACTCCACTTACCCCTTCCCCTATCTGATCCTTGGTCCCAGGGAGAGATGGCACAGTGTAGAGGGGACACTGAGGGCCTAGGAAAAGGTGACTGGTGCAAAAAATGGGGCCTACAGTGTCTAGCCTATAAATCTCAAGTACTCAGCAAGAGAGCAGAAAGTAAGGAACAGAACTGCACAAGTCACTCTATTTACAGGCAGCCTGGAGTAGTAGAAAGAACAGAGACTTTGGAGTCTTAGCAGTTTTAGTAGATGTGCTTCCTTGCACAAGCCACTTAATCTCTCCAAACCTCAGTTTCTTCATCTGTAAATGTCAACAATAATGGAGCCTACCTCATAGAGTTCTAGTGAAAATTAAATGAAATAATCCATGTATATTACTTAGAACGGGTGCCTGACATAGTGAATACTCAATACATGGGAGGCAGTACTGTTCCTGTTCCTACTAGTTGAAGCCATGCTGAGAACTCCTGCTGGCTAATCTCATTTATTCATTTTTAAATATGTATTAAGCACCCACTAGCACATAGTGGCTAAGTGTTCAGACTGCATGACCTTAGGAAAGTTGTTTGCCCTGATTGAGCATCAGTTTCCTTATCTGTATAATGGGGTTAATATTACCCACATCATAAGTGGTTGCGAGGTTTAAATGAGAATTATTTTTTAACATTTGGTATAATTTGTGGCACATAGCATTCAATAATGATACTCATATCATTAGAATTAATACAAAATATTATTAAGTCTTTGTTACCTGAATTGCCCAATATAACAATAGGTATTTATCGCTATAGTAATCTGAGTCACAGCTTTGATTCTATGAGTTTCGTTCCAAAGTCAAAGTTCTAGGCCAAAAACATGGGTTGTGTCAATCAAGTCAAGAAAATAAATCAGCCACTTCATTGGAAGAAAATGTCAGAATGACCGCACGGCATCATATTGGCCAAACTGATAAAGTGAATTCTCTCCTCTCCTGTACCTGGGCTGACTTTTTGTAGACATGGGCTGCTTCACTCACAGAGCAGAATCATAGGGTCTAGAGATCATTTGGTCTGAAATGACATGTCCAGGGTCGCTCACCTGAGCTCGAACTGGCACAAATGCTTCCTGTCTCCCGAGCCACTATTTCTACCACCCCACCCTGCCTCTGAGGAATCATCAGAAGCAGTAACACTTACAACAAAGCTGAAAATCAACAAAGCAACTACAAGTAGTGTCTATCTAAAACAACTCATTCATAACAATGTTCCAGCAAATGATTCATTCTGTTCGGTTCTCTAAGTATGTGTGAGTACTAATCATATATATGCCTCGTGATAAAAATGAAAGATACAGTGAGTGTGCTCAAGACATTGATAGTCTCATGGGGAGAAAAGACATGCACAGGCTGTCCAACCAGTCCGCCCCCTCAGTGGGCCTGGCCTCCTGTGCTCCCAAGGGACACAAAAAACCTAAGCTAGTGATGCTTACCTTTCAGAAAGAAAAATATAATTATTTAAACTTGGTCCCAAGTAGACCAAGGGAGCTAGCTGCATAATACTTCACAAGGAGGAGACTATGAAATAATCTCAAAAGCAGGTCACTAAATAAAAACACATGAGGTTTTTTAGCCATGACTGACCCCCCCCTCCCCCTTCAGGGTTCCCACCAGCACAGGGCTTCCTTTCTGTAGCCTCATGCTTATGGTTGTATACGGCCCTGACCCACATACACATGTCCAGTTAGGGAGTTTCCTGTTCTCCTCTCCTCTGGGTAGGTGGATCACAGCTGTGTATAACAGACCCCCTCCTCCTTCACCTCACATGCGCAGTTATGTAGAGGACAGCCATCTTCTGTCTCCTTTTCACCCCAGGCTGCTCATCATACTGGTTTTTTTCAACTTATGGTTCTTGTTGCAAACTCCGTTCAAGTGTGAAATATCAGTGCAAAACTCAGCACTCTCCTCCCATCTCTCCTTCCAGCTGTCCTACCCCAGAGCACCAAATGTTGCCTTGTACTGATTCCTTTCCATATGCCAACAACAAACATGGGACAGAAATAGAACGGTGCAAGGAAATATGTGTTACATTATCCAAAACGTGTGATGTGGACAATATAGAAGGCCACTCTGGTTACAAGTAGACAAAGAGCTTTCAGGGGAGGAATATTTGAGAAAAGAAATAAACTTTGAGCTGGAAAGGAAGAAAGAAGGGGACGGGACATTTGTCAGATGGAAGTGAATGAGCAATGACATGGGTAGTGGGAATGGTGGTGGCCTGTTCACAGTAGGTGCTGGAGTGAAGGGCTGGTGATGAAAGCAATGCCTGGGACTCTTGTTACCCTCATGAGGTTAACCTCATGGAGGAAGGCCCCAGATACCTGACTCAGAGTCAGGACACTGGGTGAGGTGGGCCCTGAGTCTTATCAGAAACAGTAGTTCTTGGGCTCCTGTGCTCATCTGCCCTCCCTCTTTATCCTCTGATCCCAGTTGTAGTAAAGGAGAATGAGTGTATGGCCACTGGCTGAGCAGCTCCTTAGGTGGGACCTTGGTGAACACTCTCCACTATCCCAGCTGGTTGCTACTGGTCCTCTGATTGGCAGTTGGGACAGAGAGGAGTGATGTGAGATGAAAGAAAGAAGCTGGACCCACTGATCACCCAGGGGCCTTTTGGACAGGTCTGCCCCTCAAAAAATATTTGTGAGGAGCTGACCATATTGATCTTTGACTCTCTCTCCTTTTATCTATCTTCTTCCCCAAATGGTACTCTCTCTCTCCTCTCTTCCAACACCTCCCCATACTCACGGGTACAATGTCTGTGTCCCATTTTAATCTCATTGGTTGACAACTCTCTTGGATTCCAGGATATCAAGGCTACCTGATTCCTCCTCCCTCTCTGACCACTGCCTCTTAGTCTCTTTTGTAAAATCCTTATCTTTTCTCTTGCTTCAATATCCATGCTGTCCAGAGTTCTGTGACTTTTCCTTTTCTAGCCCAATATCTATCAGAAGATCCATAATTTATTTTCAAAATTTCAGAATACATTTTAAATGTACCTCAAACATTGAAATTCCCTGTGTCAAACACTAACAAACACTAATTTAGCACTTACTAGGTGCCAGGCACCAGTACATAAACCTACATTAATTTATTCAATATTCACAACCATCCTGTGATGCAGGACATTACATTGGCCAAACAGTTCATTCGGGTTTTTCTGTACCATCTTATGGACAAACTTGAATGAAAATTTTGGCCAACCCAATACTATTATCCATTCTTACAAATGGGGACATCAAGGCACAAAGAGGTTAAATGATTTCCCCAAGCTCATACAGCTAGTAAGTGGACAAACTGGGATTCAAACCTAGGCAGTCTGGCAGCAGAGTCTGTGTTGTTAATCCTCGTGCCAGCCTCGTTTTGCCCTCCAAATCCTCTTCCTCATCCGGTGTATCCTTTCTCAGGTGATAGCACCTTTACCCTTCCATTTATCCTTTCAATTATGTAGATTTGAAACCTTACAGATGTCTTCATCTTCACTCTCTCCTTCAGCCACCCACACCCAGTTGGATACCAACTCCCTCTGAATAACTTAATTGAAGTGAAGAGGCAAACATACAATGAGTCCAAGTGTAATGCTGTGAGCGATAAGAAAGTGCTGTATATGTGGGAGCATAGGTATCTGATCACGTCACTCAAACGACCACAGTTGCTCCTTATTTCCTGTAGAATAGAGTTCAAAATACAGGCACAGGGTTGATAGTTTGAGGAAAGAGGGTTGGTTAATGACCCCTCAAACCATGCTGAATTGTCACTGATAAATCGAGCCTAGGATTGGAAGGATAGTGAAGCCACCAGACAAGACAGGATGAAAGAAGTGGCTTTTTGTATCTGCAGAAAGTCTATGGAGTCAGAAGGAAAGCCACCTTAGTGAGGGCCATCCCAGATTCAGGAACCTACCGATAAATGCACACTTTGTTACCTCTGGCAGGATTAAGTGACCCCACTCCAGCAGCCAGTCTATTCTAAGAAGTATGTCAGCCCTCTGAAGTCCTCGGTAGAGGGAAGGTAATCAGCACGTGATTACCAGGGGCTTGAATGAGGCAAATTTTCCTGGTTCACCTTGCTATCAAGTGGATTGCTATTGTCTGTCCATTAGTAAAGGAGGGCTGCGAGCCAGATATTAAAAAGGCATTGAAAGAACCTTCCAAAGAAATCCAAATCAGAGAAGGAAATGAAGCCGGTCCCATGACGAATCTCTCGTGAGTCTGCCACCTTTGCCTCCTCCCCAAGAGAAGGGGAGTGATGACCCATAAAAAATACCTCTAAAGCTGGAGAGTGTCATTTCCAAATACCCCTCTGCTCTTCAAGGGCAACCTGAAGTGATTTGATGTTTGGGACATCATCAGCTCCATTATCTGTATCAGAATAGTGGATAGAACTTTGGGGCTAAAAATGACCTCTAGAAATCCTCCAATCCATACTGTCGTCATCAAATAGGCAGATAGTTGTCTCCCCACGTTCTAGTGGGCCTGCAGCGGGAAGGCTTCTATCCCCACTGAGACACCTGGTGTCTAAGACAGTTTGGGCTTTGTCTACCCAACCAAAACGAATATTTGTCATATTTACTTTCTCCCCTCCCTTATTTCTTAACTCTTAAACTGAGGTATGAAATTATTCAAGTATCAGGGTCCAAGGTCACCACCACCCTGCTCCACATCCATTTGTTTATTTTGGAGTTTTTTCTATAAAAGTAATACTATAAGAATTAAAAGCATGTGAAGAAAAACATCCCATTTCCACTCTCACAAGTCATCACTATTAATGATATAGGTACGCCCTCCTAGGTATTTTCTATGCATATTCAAGCAGAAACAAATATACACAAACACACACACACAGACATCTCTTCACAGATGTTCTGCAACTTGTTTTATTTTCCCTAGCAATACATTGTGGACATCGTTCCCTGTGAGGATATTCATATGTATTTTATTCTTTTTAATGACAATACTGTATTATATCATATAAATGTGCCTTATTTATTTAACCCGTCCTCTATTAATGAACATTTAAATTGTTTCAAGGATATTTAGGTTTTGGTTTTTGTTTTTCTAAACAATGCTGTGATGAATATCCTTGTATATATGTCTTTGAACACTTGTGTGATTATTATCTGTAAATTCGTAGTAATAAGATTATGGAATCACAGAGTATGTGCATTATTTAATTTTGATATATATTGCCAAACTGTTCTCCTACCAACAGTATGTGAAAGTGCCTGTTTCTCACATCCTTGCAATCACAGACTGCAAAAAAAATCAATTTTAAAACATCTCTGTCAATCTGACAGGTAAAAAATACTATCTCATGATTGTTTTACATTTGAATTTCTTTTATTATAAGTGGTATTTCACATCTTTTCATATGATAAGTAATTTGTTTTATTTTTCTGTGAATCAACTGTTAATTTTTAATTAATTTTTATTGGAGTATAGTTGCTTTACAGTGTTCTGTTAGTTTCTGGTGTATAGCAAAGTGAATCAGCTATAGGTATACATGTATCCCCTCTTTTTTGGATATCCTTCCTATTTAGGTCACCACAGAGCACTGAGTAGAGTTCCCTGTGCTATACAGTAGGTCCTCATTAGTTATCTATTGTATACATAGTGGTGTATATATGTCAATCCCAATCTCCCAATTCATCCCACCACTCACTTCCCCCGTTGGTATCCATACATTTGTTCTCTACATCTGTGTCTCTACTTCTGCTTTGCAAATAAGTTCATCTGTATCATTTTTCTAGATTCCACATATAAGCAATATTATATGATATTTGTTTTCCTCTTTCTGGCTTACTTCACTATGTATGACAGCCACTAGGTCCATCCACGCCTCTGCAAATAGCACAATTTTGTTCCTGTCTATGGCTGAGTAATATTCCATTGAACATATGTACCACATCTTCTTTATCCATTCCTCTGTTGATGGACATTTAGGTTGCTTCCATATCCTGGCTATTGTAAATAGTGCTGCAATGAACATTTGGGGTGTATGTATCTTTTTGAATTATGGTTTTCTCACGGTATATGCCCAGTAGTGGGATTGCTGGGTCGTATGGTAGTTCTATTTTTAGTTTTTTAAGGAAACCTCCATATTGTTCTCCATAGTGGCTGTATCAATTTACATTCCCACCAACAGGGCAAGAGGGTTCCCTTTTCTCCACACCCTCTCCAGCATTTACTGTTTGTAGAGTTTTTGATGATGGCCATTCTGACTGGTGTGAGATGATACCTCACTGCAGTTTGGATTTGCATTTCTCTAATGATTAGTGATGTTGAGCATCCTTTCACGTGTTTGTTGGCAATCTGTATATCTTCTTTGGAGAAATGTCTATTTAGGTCTTCTGCCCAGTTGTGGATTGGGTTGTTTTTTTAATATTGAGCTGCATGAGCTGCTTGTAAATTTTGGAGATTAATCCTTTGTCAGTTGCCTCATTTGCAAATATTTTCTCCCATTCTGAGGGTTGTCTTTTGGTCTTATTTATGGTTTCCTTTGCTGTGCAAAAGCTTTGAAGTTTCATTAGGTCCCATTTGTTTATTTTTGGTTTTATTTCCATTTCTCTAGGAGGTGAGTCGAAAAGGATCTTGCTGTGATTTATGCCATAGAGTGTTCTGCCTATGTTTTCTGCTAAGAGTTTGATAGTGTCTGGACTCACATTTAGGTCTTTAATCCATTTTGAGTTTATTTTTGTGTATGGTGTTGGGGAGTGTTCTGATTTCATTCTTTTACATGTAGCTGCCCAGTTTTCCCAGCACCACTTATTGAAGAGGCTGTCTTTTCTCCATTGTATCTACTGTTAATTTTTTACCCGTTCTTCTACTAGAATCTCCATCTTTTTCTTACAGTTTGTCTACTCTTTGTATATTAAGGTCATTAGCACTTTGTTCATTCTTTAAAAAGGTTCACCCTGATGTATTAAAAAAAACCAATGATTTACCCTGAGTTTTACAGCAAGTCTGCAGCAAAGAGCAAAGTTCATTTGTATTCTAAATCTTTTAACTTCTCTGCATAAAAGTACAGGGTTGTTTTAAGTGATGCTTTAAATGTCTTAGTGTCTCTCTCTGATGTAAGAGAGCTTGGGTGAAAGAGTATTCATGCTTCGTCATTCTTTTATCTTTAAGTTTCCAGTTTAGTGCTTAAGTATCTTCGTTAGAAGGAAAGAAAGTCTATATGGCTGTTTTAGCTAGAGTTTGCCAATGTGAAGACACATTTGTGTCTAAAAACCAAACCTATTTAGTTTGTAACCAACAGCCCCTGGCTGTTATTATGTGGTCATAATTCACAGCTTTTGCTAGCCAAATAGCCTTCCCTTGGCCTACGGAGCGGGTACGCAGTGGTAAGCCCTGACTTGACCTTGCTGTCATTAGTTTTCTACCTTCCCTGTTGGGAACATGATTTCTTTCTTCCAGTGTTAAAGTCTCCATCATTTTAATAAGAGACTGCTGATTTCTAAATTAGCTGGTTCCCACTTGTAAACCAGGAAGCCCAACAAAGTGGGCTTGCATATTCTGCCGTCATTGCTAAGCTTTTCTGGGTAATAGCTTGTCTGATTAGAATGGAAAGTGTTCTCTGGATCCTGGAACTTACTTGGGAGAAAATGCCATAGGTCTTATTTGGGGGCAGCTACTCGAATGAGCTAAGCTATCTTTAACTGGAGATCGTTCTTTGGCCATTCCCACTACTTTTACATTTAAACTACCTAGGAGGAAGCCTGAATTAATAGATTCAACTAAACAGTTCAGGTGGTAGTATCATTTCCATGCCCCTTGGTCTTCAGGATTGGAGAATTCAATCTAGCAACCAGACCGAAGACTATGGTCTAACGAGAACACTGAGCTAGCACTCTCAATCCTGAGCTGCTTCTTTAGAACCAGATTTAAATATTTCCTGAAAGACCCTTGAGCATCCGTAAGCTGGTCAGAGGAGCAAGGACACATCTGGTACCTAGAGGGAATGAACTGTAAGATAGGAAAGTATTCTTTTAACCGCACCAAGTGGCTTTGTTAGAAAAAAAAAAACGGTGTCACAAAGGATTTAAGAGTTAGCATTGGCACACCCTTCTTCTTGCCAAAAGTGGGTACAACATTGATGAAGCGACAGTTGTACTACATCTGCCACTTGACCCAGCCCATCAGCATCTCCTTCTCCTCTCACCTCCCCTCCTTTTCATACTTTTTGGCCACTTTGAGAGTCTTGCTTCTCACTTTCCCAGCACAGGCCAGGGTACAATGGACTTTACCTCCAAGCACATGGCTAGCTACTTCCAGGGTGGTCAAGGTCTCCACCCCATGCTGGCCAAGGGTAGCTTCCATAGGCATGCCTGCCTGGAGCACCATTTGATTTTCCAGGGTGATGCCCTTCAGTGAGCCTCCAAGAGCCTTGATCTGAGTAACTGTCTCCTGGCTAGTCGGCTATAGGGCGTGTAGCTCCTGGACACGAACAAAGAACTGTATGTTGGCTACTGAATCCACTGCAGCCTCCACTGCCGTTGCCGCAAAGACGGAGTCAAGAAATAGGAGGGAGTACATCCTCTTAGCCTGCTGTGTACCACATCGCTACCTAGGAAAGCATTCTCGATAAAGAATTTCATACTAGAGAGAGCAGCCCAAAGGTGCTGAGGAGCGTTTGATGGGGAAGAAGGAAATGTGGCCACCCAATTTCAAAACCATGATTTCAGCAGTGGAGAGAAATGAAAACTGTTTTGAAATTGTTTTAAAACTATAAACCCACATTAAATAGGTGCTGTGCCTGACACATAACTGGTTTAGTAGAGAGGCAAGAATACAGAGCCCCAGTATATACAGAAACCACAGGGGAGTTCACTAATAACTCCACAGGGAGTGAGGCCATTGATGCATTTCTAGAATAAAACCTCTGGAGTTCTGGTGGATATCTGTTTGGCTGTGGTCCACATAATCATAGAATCATCAGGATTAATTGAAACGTAGTGGCAATCTAGTCATTCTTCTGTCACTGCAACCAATCCGAGGTATTAATCTCTAGCCTCTAAAAGAGTTCAACACCCCCATGTTAATTTGATGGAACGGAAGCTTGGCAAGGTATGAAAGAAGTCCCAACACAATTCTGTGCAAGGGTCAGTTGCCCCAAATTCTCAAATGTGTGTCTGGGGCCTCCAGAGAGTCTCGAGTTTATGAACGAACAGTATCATGAGACCACAGATGAAGGAGAGTTTGCTGGAATTAAGCCTCCTCCTTGCATACCTGATCTACTTTGCTGCTCTTTTCTGACAATAGACAAACAATCCCCTGTGTCTGCGAAGCCCTCTAAGAGCTGAGTGCTGTTTCCTCCCCAAGTAGAAATCGGGGGTAGAATAACCAAGCATCTGGGAGCCTTGACCACTACCACTCTTGCAACTTTTCGTCACTCTTTGAGATTCTTAACCCCTATTGACTGAATATGAAGGAGAAAATTAAGCAGTAGTGAATTTAGTTTGGAACTCTGTCCCTTCCAAGGCCTCCTTTCCATTAGCCCTGGCCTGC
The DNA here is from genome assembly GCF_963455315.2 of Globicephala melas. NCBI lineage: Eukaryota > Metazoa > Chordata > Mammalia > Artiodactyla > Delphinidae > Globicephala > Globicephala melas. The sequence continues at coordinate 33,244,224 of NC_083335.1, forward strand.
ATTCCTGAAAAGGTGCTACAGAGGAAAAGACTTCCTTGCAGCACTAAGGTATCTGGTTACATGTGTCTTTCAAAGAGAGGGAAATGTTTTGCAAGTGGTTGAAAGGTTTTTTGTTTTTTTTTTTTGCGGTACGCGGGTCTCTCACTGCTGCGGCCTCTCCCGATGCGGAGCACAGGCTCCGGACGCGCAGGCTCAGCGGCCATGGCTCACGGGCCCAGCCGCTCCGCAGCATGTGGGATCTTCCCGGACCGGGGCACGAACCCGTGTCCCCTGCATCGGCAGGCGGACTGTCAACCACTGCGCCACCAGGGAAGCCCTGAAAGGTCATATTTACGTTGAAAATATCTTTGCCTTTCCAAGTTTCAGATTTGGGGCATGTTTGACTTCAGGGAAATAAGGACAAGATAGCTGATGTTTTCCTAATTCAGCAGAGAGCAGCACATAGCTTACTGTTCTCAAGGGAAGATAGCAGCCCACACTTAGCATGCAAGCATACTGGGAGAAAAAGAGGCAAGAGGCAGTAGCAGTAGGGTTAGAAACCCAGAGTTGCTCTCCCTTCTCCCATCTCCAGCCAGAGGCAACCAAGCTGCTTCTCCTTTCCTTTAACACTTGGTCTGTTCTGACAAGAACAAAAGGCAATCCGCTCCAGAAGGCACGATTGACAACACAGCTGCCAGTTCAAAGGAATACAATTAAAAGTAATGTGTGAAAGAGGGAGAAATTATGGGGGGGGGGCATTTTTCTTAAGTTTTTCCTCTCGAAATGTAATAGAGGGAAAATATATGAGTAAATGCATTACATTACATGGATATTAGTAAACTTTGTCAAAGACTGTGTTTGGAAAAAAATCTTGCTTGCACTTGATGATGTCCACGTGATAGTCACGGTTTCAATCACAAAATGATTTAAGCTACTTTTCCTGTCAATCAAAAGTTACGTATTCTTTTTTAAATATGCCCCCATTTATTACTATGACCCAGGTATTTAATCCTGGCCGTTGAATACCAAAAAATCAACTTCTCATTATGATGTGTGCTGTCATGGTGCCTGCTTTTCCGCTAAAGAAGAAAGAGTCCTGCTGAGATGTCTGTGCTAGTTCAGCTTAAGCTTCTTGGCATTATCCAGGCTCAAGCTTCTTTTCTCAAAGGCTTCCCAGCTCTAGCCAAGCCCTGCTGCAGAGCAAGGGGCTCCTTGTTGCATGGGTGTTTCTGAGAGAAGCCACTCAGAAATTCCGGGTAGAGAGTTCAAGAAGAAAGAACCTAAATACAAAACTCCCCCAAGGTGCCTCCAGCAGTACCAACCAATAAAACAAGTTTCCCGCCATGAGTGTTCATTGTCGGTTTGTCTCACGTTTTCCCAAAACATCCATAACTCATGGAGTTTCCATTCTGATGATAACCAAGGGAGCTATGTTACTTCCATGAGATGCATGTGCCTTGACCCCTTTTCAGTGGTGCTGAAGATAATAGAATCATAGCACCATGCCATGGAAAGGTCATCTCCATAATGACCTGCCCAGTTTCCTGCCACTGTAGCCCTTCAGTACCACCACCCCCAGATGAAGACCCTTCATTCCCATGGGTGACTCTTCTAGTACAGGCTCTGGGACTAATCCTGTTCCTAGTCACAGAGACTCTCAGAACTGGAGGCCAGCAGCTCAGCACTTCAGTACCCAGTCAGCTAAGCTGCTGGTCCCCTCTGAATCTTGTATTTTTGGTAGCTATGCCTGAGCCCTTGCCTTGCTGCCATGTAACCAAGCCTCTGCTTTACATTCTACTTTAATGGTTCTAAACTGTGGGCAATTTTGCGCCCCAGGAGGACCGTTTGGCAATGTCTAGAGATGTTTCTGGCAACCAGCAAGGCCAGATATGCAAAATTCAACCCTGCAGATAGATGCTTTACCTCTATTTGGAGACTTGCAAAATGGAAGATAGTTGATGACCTTATAATGTTTCCTTTGCTGAAAAGATCAAGGATAGTCATGTAAAGAAAAATTAACTTCCTCCCTCCTCAGTGACTATGCCCACATTTTAAATAGCTGTTGACAATCCCACTACTGGACATATACCCAGAGAAGACCATAATTCAAAAAGACACATGCACCCCATTGTTCACTGCAGCACTATTTACAAATAGCCAGGTCATGGAAGCAACCTAAATGCCCATCGACAGACGAATGGATAAAGAAGATGTGGTACAATATATACAATGGAATATTACTCAGCCATAAAAAGGAACGAAATTGGGTCATTTGTAGAGACGTGGATGGACCTAGAGACTGTCATACAGAGTGAAGTAAGTCAGAAAGAAAAAAAAACAAATATTGTATACTAACACATATATGGGAAATCTAGAAAAATGGTACAGATGAACCTGTTTGCAAGGCAGAAATAGAGACACAGATGTAGAGGACAAACGTATGGACACCAAGGGGGGAAAGGGGTGGGTGGGATGAATTGGGAGATTGGGATTGACATATATACACTAACTAATATGTATAAAATAGATAACTAGTGAGAAAAAAAGTCTAACAATTGCTAATTGTGTTTAAAGAATAAAATAAATAAATAAATAGCTGTTGAGCAGTAGGTAGTATTCTACTTCTGGAGGTTGGTGCCAGTTGCCTGGCTTGCCTCGGGTGTGGATAACTGAGAGAAGCAGGAAGATGGGGCTCAATAATTACTTCATGAATGTGACACAGTCTCCTCTCTCAAGCTCGTCCTCCAATCATATAACGCTTCAGTTCGATGCCTGCATATAAACTGAGCAACTTTAAAACAAAGCATCATTTCGCATGTGTATGGAGCATGAAATGAAAATCATGATTGGCAAAGGGAATACTCTTGACATTATTTAACATGAATTCTAGATTTCTGGTCTGGTTTTCTTTATACCTTTCTAAAATGTCTCTTACCTACCACTAGCTGACTTTAGGTCATTTTCTTTATTCACGTTTATCCCACACAGCTTTTGAGAATAATGGTGAAAATTACCCTTTTATAATCCTTTACAGTCTGAGAACCAACTGAGCTTAATTTGTATCACTCAAGCTCTTCTAGGCCTAAACCGGGTCTCCTGGTGATATCTACCAATTTTCAATTTACGGCAATGAACATACTTTTCAATTCTATGGCTATGAACTACTTAAAACAAAAGAGAGGTTCCCGACTCCTCTTTTTGCATGAAATACCCTCTTTGTTAATTCTGATCTTGTGTTGCTGGCAAACGTGCTCCTATCAAGATTGTTACCCACTGGAAAAAGTATACAATAATAGACCTTTATTTGTATTGAATCCTGCGATATATCTGATGTCAATCTGGTTACCCTAGCCCTCACATGGTCCTGTGCCCTGGTTGGATCACCAAGGTTTCTGCACCTGGGTTCTCAGCGCTTTCCAGAAATCTTTATCAAACTTCCACTAGTCAGGTGATAAGCAATGACATGGAAAACTCTAAATCAGCTTGGCAGCATCCTCTTTCCAGTAAAGCAATCTACAAGACAAATTTAATTTAAAAATTACATGATGACCTATAAAAAAATGAATCAAGAACAATGGCTTTCCTAAACAGCTATATGTTTCAAGCTCCACCAGAGGGCTACCTGCAAAGCTAACTACACTCACATTGGCACACTGGGGCTCCATTCCTCTGTGCAGCCCTAGAGACACAACGACCAGACCTTTACTTCTGACATTTTTCCCAACTCCGTAATAACCTATATCCTCTGGTTTATTGTTTTTCAACTCATTGCATCATTTTCACAATTTCCTGGGAAATGGCATATCTTAACAGTACAAAGGGATCCTTCAGAGAGGGTTGGCTCCCTAAAAGCTACCCATAACGTATCCCCTTCCTACCTTGGTTTCTTTTACCTCTTCCGTTATTTCTAATAACCATCCAAACACTCACCTTACTTTTGGAGTTGATGCCCTCACCATTCATTATAACCCGTATTTTGCAAAAGAAAATGTATGGAATGGTTCATTTAATTCTTTGTGACAATCTAGATTTGAGAAAGATGGCTTTCCAGGTTTCCTACAACTAGAACTCTGAAATTATAAACCCTCACAACCTATGGAGTTAGCTATGCATTATTTTTTCATAGATTTAGCTGCTGTCTTTTGAAAAATTAAGAGCCCCCATCTGATGAGAAATCAAGAATAGTTTTGTGGGCTCCCAAACCTTGAGCTATACTATATAATATTTATCTGGGTTTAAGGTAGAACATTACCTGATGAGGTTAATTAATATCCAATATAACCTGTGATTTAATATGTCTGAATATTCAATGTTGGGACTGTAGATTTGTTTGCTGATGTAATAAATCAAATGGTTGGTCTTTTGTTGGTTGGGGGTGAAGTAGTATAGTGGTTAACAGGACAGGCTTTGGAGCCAAACTGCCTGGGTTCAAGTTCTGGTCACCCTACTTCCTAGCCATGTGACCTTGGACAAGGCACTAAGCTTCTCTATGGCTGAGTTTCCTCAGGTGTAAAGTGAGGGTAATTATTATGCCTATAGCACGGAGCCATGGTGAGGACTAAATGAGATACTCCAGCATGATGCCTAGCATATGGAAAGTGCTCAATAACCAGTAGCCATTTGTATTATATTCACCCCTGCTAATCAGGCTAATGCTGGCCATTGTTACACACATTATTTATTTTTACATGTAAATATTGACTTTTTTAAAACATCAGGTGCGTTCTGTGACATTGCCCGCAAATAAGTTCTGTCCATTTTAGTCTTCCAATCTAAATTATATACACTTTGACCTTGAAATCAGCTGAGATGATCCAGGGAATCCTGATTATAATGGTTCTCTTTTTACCATAGTCTGGGAAACAAATTATTTCCCATCTGACACCAATGGCTGCTCCAAAGTATCTCATGCACCACTACTAGCTAACTGACCTTGTGGGTACAGCAGAGTGGGCAGCTGGTCATGTGACGTGATTAGATGCTAGTGTTCTTCATTTCTGAGTAATACAGAGAAATGAAATTCATTTCCAACAGTCCCTTGGACTGATGAAAAAGACTGAACATTGATTTTTATCTGGCATGTTAGGGTGGGGAAGAGGAGACCCAGTAGGTGGAAAAGAGGTATTGAAATTTCACTAAATCTTGGCACAAGATGGGAGATTCATTTCCAACGTGATGCTATCAGGCTAGCAGTGTGAGGAAGTACCACTCGGAGAGGTTCAGCCTATGATCAGACAGCATTGTGGGTATGAATGAGGTGGCTCCTGATAAGGGTCTGCCCATTAATTACAAATGGGGGGCTTAATTTCAGAAGCCTGTGATAAACTCCAGCAAGTGCGTCTGCCTAAAGCTGGTAACAATAGGGTTCAGGAGAATTCCAATTAGCAGATTGTGTCCAATGATGAGGTTAACGGAAGTGAATGTGTCATTCGGGCCCCTTGAGAACAGTAACCTTGCAAAAGCCCTAGCCAGTCCTGGGAGTGGAAGTAGAGCATCATCTGGTCCTCTGTTGTGTCCTCTGGCAATGGAATTTAGCTGAAAATATGAAGAAGCGGGCTTTCGCTCAGTGTTCACTGTACTGCAGGTGTTTTATGCAATGAGCTCTGAGCCGAGTGACTCTGTCTCATTTTCATTAATCCAAAAGGATCCTAGCATATAAGGCCAGCTTTTCAACAGGGAGACCTAGGGCAGATCCAGGAGCAAACTCATTAAGGCCTGAATGCAAAGCCCCAGGAAGAGGCAGGCAGTGTAACTTCTTTAGTGGCCATGCACTAAGCCCACATCATTTCAAATTAAAAAATTCAATCAAGTCGGTTCATGTACCAGGTTTGTTTAGAAGTACAGTTGTAGATAATATGAACCAAATCTAATTTATTGGTGTGTTGATTTCATTCCCTTTTCTCCCCCTACCCTCACCCTTTTTTTTTTTTTTTTTTTTTTTTTTTTTTTTGCAGTACGCGGGACTCTCACTGTTGTGGCCGCTCCCGCTGCGGAGCACAGGCTCCGGACGCGCAGGCTCAGCGGCCATGGCTCACGGGCCCAGCCGCTCCACGGCATGCGGGATCCTCCCGGACCGGGACACGAACCCGCGTCCCCTGCATCGGCAGGCGAACTCTCAACCACTGCGCCAAAAGGGACGCCCACCCCCACCCTTTTTTACCCTTTAAAAAAACATGATTTTTAATGGGAAGCTCAGATCGTTCAGTATAATTTTGGAGTTCAAAGCGAAGGCAAAACTTGGTAAGAAAAGAATAAAATTCAGTTTGCCACCTGTCCTCGATCTGAACACAAAATGGCTGTTGAAGGATAATTTAAAAATAAAAAAGTGGGCTTCCCTGGTGGCGCAGTGGTTGAGAGTCCGCCTGCCGATGCAGGGGACGCGGGTTCGTGCTCCGGTCCGGGAGGATCCCGCATGCCGCGGAGCGGCTGGGCCCGTGAGCCATGGCCGCTGGGCCTGCGCGTCCGGAGCCTGTGCTCCGCAACGGGAGAGGCCACAGTGGTGAGAGGCCCGCGTACCGCAAAAAATAAAAAAAATACAAAAAATAAAAAAGTTAAATCCTGATCCTCATAAAGATTTAAAGTTAACACAAGTGGATACATGTCTAATATTTTATTTCACTCATTAATTAGTGAGGAAACCAGGAGGCCAGAAGTCTGCAAACTATGACCTGCAAACCAAATCCAGCCTGTCACCTGTTTTTGTGAATAAATTTTATGGAGTACAGCCACACCCATTCCTTTTCATATTGCCTTTGACTGCTTTCTTGCTACAGTGGCAGCATTGTAAGGTCCACAAAGCGTAACATATTTACCATCTAGCCTTTTACTGAAAAAGCTTGCTAACCCTTGATATAGGCCATCAGGAATGCTGAAAGAAATTTACAAATAGATGCAAAGAAATTTGCATATAGATGCACAAATCAATCGCATTTTGCCAGGCAAGAAATATTTTCATTACAATTTGCAGAGTTGTAAAACAACTCAAAGATAATCAAAGGCATGGACAATCCAGAAAATATACTAGACCTGGGCTGTTAGGCCAGTTGTGTGAACAGAAACTCAAGACTAGGGATCCAGGGAGAAATCTTGTTTTATGAACCAGGGCACAGGTAGGGAAGAAGCTGGAATTCAGAAACTATTCAAAAGGGTAAAGTACCCTAATGCAGAGCCTTAAAGATTGGAATTTGGAATGGAGGAGGCTGAGGCTGGTCATTTGGGTACTTCCTACCTCAAGCCTTGATTGCTCTGGAAACTGGGGCAGGGCTGAGTCCTTGAGGCAGAGCGTGTGGGAGCCAAGGTGGGCAGAGGCTGACCCCGTACACTCTCTTGGTTTCAACCTACTGTTATAGGCTGAAGACGGTCACATCTATTGATACATTTTCAGCCCTGACCTTTTTCCTTCAACATTCATGCTAGAGTTATACAATTTCCTGCTACTCTCCCAATAGGTACTTCAAACTCAACATGTCTAAAATTGAACTTCTTTTAAACCCTAAACCTGCTCTTCCTCCTGTATTCACTATCTCCAACGGCGACACCACCATTCAATCAGGCATGCGATGCAGAAACCTGACATCCTTGATTTCTTCTCCCTGCAGTACTACCTGACACATCCAATGAATGTCTTAAATCTGTTCCTTTCTATCTCTAGAATCATTGTCTAGTTTAAGATCTTGCCATCTTTTCACCTGGACTATTGATATCTTTTAAGTAGTTTTATCTTTCTGAAACTCATCCAATGGTGTGCTGGAGCTGGCTTACATCAGCTGGTGAGAACTGGTTGTGTGCATCTCTTCCCAGCTCTGTGTTCCAGCATGTCATATTGGTAGCTTGAAATTGGCCACAGTGGGAGTATTTACACCACAGAAATTGGCAAACACTACAAATCAAGGTTGTTGTTTTTGTTTTGTTTTGTTTAATGGAAAGCTGCTTGTTAAACATTTATCAGCACATATACCACTGCCAATTCTCCACACTTCGGCCAAACTGATCTTTGTAAAACACTTGTTCAGCCACACTACTCTCCTGATTAAAATTCTTCAGTGGCTCCCTATGGCCAACAGATCACATTAAGTTCCTTCTCATGGCATATGAGGCCTTTTATTACCTGGCCCCTGCCTAAATGTCCAGCTTCCTCTCCCATCCCTCCTAGCAACTTCTGTGCTAGTTCGAAGGTCACACAGTGGCCCACTCAAGCCTCAACTGCCTCATATATATACTTTGTTTGGCATGCACACTATCTTTAACTCTTTTGAGCCAACATTGAAGACTTTAGGAAATTCTACCTCCAAATCCATATTTCTGACTTTTCTTGAAAGATGACAACACTGGGTCCTCATTCATGCACATAACAGCAATTTGATCACAACAAGGGGCTGAGCAGCAGATGCCCCCTTTGAGACGGTATGTGCTCCACAGCTCACCAACGCCTACCATTTACTCATCCAAACTATGCATATGTCCCCACAGGTAGCTTTTATTTCTGTGACCTGTTATCTGTTTGGACCCTGTTGTAGACCATATTACAAAGTCCTGATTATTATCAGAAACCTCTGACCCTAATGATAGACTCTTTCTTTGGCAGTGAAGTGGCAGTGAAGTGGGGATCCACACAGGATATGCCACAAGGATATACATACAGAGAGCAGTGAATGAGGCGGGTGTGGCAATCTGTGAATGATAAGGCTGACTGGAAGAGAAAAGGTGGTCTTGGTAGGAGGACATGGTTGGGCACTGCCAACCAGTTTCTTTTGAAAAGATTTACTCTCTGGTGTCATGTATCCAGAAAGACAAATGGAGAATCAGAGGCTCCTTGTTGAGCACCAAGTCAAAGACAACAGAATCAGATGGCTCTGGAAAGCATGTCATACTCTAGGCATAGACAGCAACCTTTCAGCTCCATGACACAAATGGGGCTGAGCATTATTCACAAGTACCATTGTGTGTCTTGGACAGGTCTGTCAGCATTGACATAGAGGAGAAGAAAGAAAGAGCAGGAAAAGAAAGAGCAAGGAAGTGGGTAGAGAGAGTGGACAGGAAGAGCATCATGGTAGGGAGCAGACATGTACCTCCAGTCTAACCCAGGGAATCCTGTGCCATAAGCCATCTTCCCTCCACCCACCACCTCCGCCTCTAGATCATGACAGAGATTAAGAAATGGGGCTTCCCTGGTGGCGCAGTGGTTGCGAGTCCGCCTGCCGATGCAGGGGACACGGGTTCGTGCCCCGGTCCGGGAAGATCCCACATGCCGCAGAGCCGCTGGGCCCGTGAGCCATGGCCACTGAGCCTGCGCGTCCGGAGCCTGCGCTCCGCAACGGGAGAGGCCACAACAATGAGAGGCCCGCGTACAGCAAAAAAAAAAAAAAAAAAAAAAAAAAAGAAATGCTCCTGCCCACCAAGGAGGGGCAGATTCCGGATCTGAGCTCCTTTCTTCCCAGACTATGATACATTGTTCACTTGCCATCTCTCCCACCTCTAGGCTTTATGCCGCTTGCTGTGTTTATGTTCATTACCAGGCCCACTCAGACCTACTTCTTCCTTAGCCTGCAGGTTTATGTTAATTTCTGAGATGATTCTTTCCTGTGTCCGATTTACTTTATGAGTCACTTGCTCACCTCCTGCTGCTTGTTTGTAGCTGCTCCCTCTAAATGTTTAACAGTGTTTACTCCCTGCTCCATCCAAGCAATTGATGACCAGTGTGTAGTGAACTCTCAACTATTCAGAGGATGATGTAACCACCCCGAGAAGGAAACAGATTTCTTGCAAACTTCTCCACTTTCTTCTCCTCTGCCTTTTTCCCACTCCCTGTTTTCTGGCCACTTCCCTGCTTGGGAATCCCTCATCCGAGATGGGAAGGAGGCAAAGATGATGAAAACTGTAGCTCATCCCTCCGTCAATTCACCAGCAACTGTGGGTTTCCAAAATAATTTTTTTAAGAGTAAAAAGAAACTAGCGATTAAAACAGTATTTGTCTATTCCATGAGAATCTCCATCATCCACGTTCTGCTCTCCCCAGTTAAACTGAGTATTTGGAGGTTTATTAAAAAATGTATTAAGATCAATATTTCACAGTTTCCTGGAATTTTATCCATGCTTTGAATCCTCAGCTCCACCCCTCCATGAAGACTCTTCAGACTATTCCAGTTCTCCTTGTTGTCTAGCTCCAGATTCTATCACACTGAGATTCTTCTGTTGGGTGTAGCGTGTCCCAAAGGACACATTTTAAAGTCAAAAGATTTGTTTTTAATTCATTGATCAGAGTCTGCTCACTCACCCAGAACCGTATGCTCCTGCACACCCAAAGAACCCCATACCTTTCACCTATAGCTGCTGTTTACACCAAGCATTACATCATGGACATACCCATTTTTTTTTGAGTGTCAAGAGTCAATTGTTTGTGTATTTGTTACAGAGTTCAAACTCCACAGCTGAAAGTGAGCCAGTCTTTATTTGCATAATATTTATCTTGGAACAAAGTTTAGAAATAGAAACTTGAACATACCAATTTTATCAGAGGTCTTTTTGCTGTTGGTAACCTCAAGCCTGGAGGTCCTCATTTACAGAGCAATTCTTCCTGACAATAACAGATTCTCTCTACCTTGCTGGGATCTACAGGAAGTTGGAGGAACACTGTCTGGCTTTGGTCTTTGGTCCCCTGAAGTTACAGTGTCACAATTTGGGAATGTCTTCTCTTCAGCCCCCAGGGCCTGATTTAGTGGCATGGGCTTTAAGATTACCGGTTGTCTTTAGCCTTTCAAACAAATATTTCTGCAGTCTCTACTGCTCATTTGGAACTGAACACATACTCCTACTTACCAATTTATAGAAGTCTGATATACCCAACCAGATTCCAGGAAAAATGCCCTTTACTTCTCTGTACAACCCCTCATTGTGCCTCAGACAGAACTGGCATAATTTAAGGGCCAAGCTCCAGAGTCATATTGTCTGAGTTTGAATCTTGGCTCTGCACCTAAAGCTGAGTAACCTTAGGTATGTTCTTTAAACTCTGTGTGCCTCAGCTTCTTCATTTGGGGAGAATATTTACCTCATGAGGTTGTTGTGGGGATTAAGTGAGTAACTATATGTAAAGTGCTGTATGCCTGGTGTACAGTAAGCATTTCACAACTAGCTATTCTGATAAGGAGAAGAATTGACAAAAAAACTGGTGACCCCAGTTCCTGAATCATTAACATTTGATGGGCTCTATGCTCCAAGCCTTAATCCTGCCCTTTTATGTGTTTTTCATTTTCTTGTACCTAGGTCCCCACTCTGATGATGGACACCCAGTTCTCTGAGTTCACACCGGACATAACTCCCATCATGCTTGCTGCCCACACCAACAACTACGAAATCATCAAATTGCTCGTCCAAAAACGGGTCACTATCCCCCGGCCCCACCAGATCCGCTGCAACTGTGTGGAGTGTGTGTCCAGTTCAGAGGTAGACAGCCTGCGCCACTCCCGCTCCCGGTTGAACATCTATAAAGCGCTGGCAAGCCCCTCACTCATCGCCTTATCAAGCGAGGACCCCATCCTAACTGCCTTCCGCCTGGGCTGGGAGCTCAAGGAGCTCAGCAAGATGGAGAATGAGTTCAAGGCTGAGTATGAGGAGCTCTCCCAGCAGTGCAAGCTCTTTGCCAAAGACCTGCTGGACCAGGCTCGGAGCTCCCGGGAACTGGAGATCATCCTCAACCATCGAGATGACCACAGTGAAGAGCTTGACCCTCAAAAGTACCATGACCTAGCCAAGCTGAAGGTGGCCATCAAATACCATCAGAAAGAGGTAAGCTGAGCTCTTCTCTGCTTTTGGGGAAGCTTAAGCCCTCCAGAGTCCAGAGCAGGAGACCAAGAGTCAGCATTTTCCTACCACTTAGCTCTCCACCAAACAAATGGTTAGACAGGCTTCAAAAACAGTGAGGCCCATGTTTATCCAAGGCACATACAACCTCTGCGTATTTTCTTTATGGCCAGATAAGTAGGGAAAAATCTGATTCTATGATGGGAAAGCACTCATTCATTGAGCAAATGCTTATTTAGCACTGTTTTAGGGGTTTGGGATACAGAAAACAAGTATAACCCTGCCTTCACAGAGCTTACAAGCTAGTGGTGGACAGTAAGTAAATGATCACATTAGTGAATATATAATTACAAACTAACATCAGGCTCTGAGGAAGAACTTCTGAGAACACATAAGAAGGATCCTACCCTATATACCGGGGCCATGGCAATAGTGATCACAAAGGGCTTGCTGTCTGGATGCTGGTAGTTGTTGACAGAACTAAGTCCTTGGTAGTCCCTCAGCAAGAAAGCTGAGACGTACATTTGAAAGATGGAGTCACACAGAGGGTGTGTGGTTCTGCAGAAGGCTGAGTCCCCTGCATTGGCAGGCAGATTCTCAACCACTGCGCCACCAGGGAAGCCCTGTTCTATGCCATCTTATCAAACAATTTGGGGGAGCCTTCTAGCAGGCCTCATTTAGCTCTTTAAGGAGGAAGCATGGTAGAAAGAGCAGGGACTTTGGAGCCAGAGCAACTGAGGATGGAACAGCCTTCAGCTGTACGACCTGAAGAAAGTCCCTCAAATTTCAGGACATTAGTCTTCTCATAAAATGGAGATGACAATAGTTCCTCCATTTCATAGGACTATTATGAAAATAAATGTACTTTAATGTCCATTTCCATCTCTCTTCCAATGCTACCTGGAGTCAGATTCAAATGGGTTGAACCGAGAAGTGCTTGCTGTCTGAAGGGCAACGAGCAGCGCCATCCCTTCATGGGTCCAGGCTCTGAGGCAAATCACATGTGTGCTCACCTGGTCCCTTTCTCTCAGACAAGAAAAAAAAAAACTACCCCTCTGAAATGAGGCAGAAATGAGTACTGGGGCAACCTCGAAGGGGATAAAATATGACAAAAGAGCAACATGGAGATTTAACGGCTCCACTTTACATAAATTGTTATAATACTGTAAGAAAAAAAATAACAAGTATGTTTAGAATATGAATTGCTTCCAGATGACAAAATGGTTAATGGGAATAGAAGTGTTAAAAACGGATATTGCAGAATACAACTAAAGTTTGCATTCCTTCCCTCACTAGACAGCAGATAAACTCCATAATTATAGGGCCTCATCCCCCTGAAAACTGACAAAGTATTTATTTTCAAACAGTTTCATTACAATATTTCATCAATTTTGCACTGGTAGATCATCTACCAGTTACTTTATCACTTGATCCCTTCTGCTCCTATAATCATCATTTGCCAGTTTCAGTTTCTGCTCCATTTGGAAACCACTGTGATGACTTCCTCACTCTCCTGGGGATCTGCTTAGCATACGACCATGGAGTCATCCTTGGGTTCTACATTCACTGCCCTCCAGCCCTCATTAAGCTTCTCATCATTTTTTCCCTCATGTTTTAGCCCTTTTACTTTTCTAAAATTTTGTCCTCCATGTCCCTTATTTCATAATTTCTCTTATTACTGTTATTACAGAATATCTCCATGTTTCTATATGTTCATGTGATATATTTCTTATCTATCATTAGACCAACCTGAATGTTGCAAAGGTTTATATTTCCTTTTGCTCTCTCAATTAAACATCAGAGATTCCAAAGTTGGTCTCAGAGTCTATTTGCTGCGTACATTAAAGTGGAAAGGATCATTTGTTTTATTGTGGTAAACTATACATAACACAAAATTTACCATTTTAACCATTTTTAAAATATACAGTTCAGTGCCATTAAGTACATTCATGTTGTGCAATCATGACCACTATGAGTCATTTTTTTGAAGACGGGCAAGTTTTGGGGTGTCTACTTTTTCTTTCAGTAGTGAGCCCATACAATTAGAGTTTCATATTTTGCAGACCACATTATTTTCAATCCATAACACTGGCAAAGTAGCATCTTTTAGCTATTAAAATTATGGATATTCAGCAGTAATACAAAGGTAATCCAAAAAGCACTGTATTTATGCAGAGATCAACAATTTTAGGTCTGGTGGTACTCACTCATCATTGTGAATCAAATCAATGAGAACTTTGGAATTTGACAGACTGAACTGTTTCAGTCAGACCACATCAAACTTCAACTCCAGGTTTGCAGCAAATGCAGCAAGGATAATGAGTGACTGTCAACTTCAATGTCAATGATTTCATGAAAAATAGTATACCCTCATAGAGTCACATAAACTCAAATATGGCACAAAGTTTAGTCCCATGGCCAGAGACTTCAGAATTATTTTAGAATTTACATATTTAGCTCCACATTTCCTAAGACAAGTTATCTCTTTTTGTTGTTCTTGTTTTTTGTTTTTTTTGTTGTTGGTGATTATTAATATACTTTATTATTTGTTCAACATCTTTATTGGAGTATAATTGCTTTACAATGATGTGTTAGTTTCTGCTTTATAACAAAGTGAATCAGCTATACATATACCTATATCACCAAATCTCCTCCCTCTTGCGTCTCCCTCCCACCCTCCCTATCCCACCCCTTTAGGTGGTCACAAAGCACCTAGCTGATCTCCCTGTGCTATGCGGCTGCTTCCCACTAGCTATGTTTTACATTTGGTAGTATATATAAGTCCATGCCACTCTAACTTCGTCCCAGCTTACCCTTCTCCCTCCCCGTGTCCTCAAGTCCATTCTCTATGTCTGCATCTTTATTCCTGTCCTGCCCTTAGGTTCTTCAGAACCCTTTTTTTTTTAATTCCATATATATGTGTTAGCATACGGTATTTATTTTTCTCTTTCTGACTTACTTCACTCTGTATGACAGTCTGTAGGAACAGTATGGAGGTTCCTTAAGAAACTAAAAATAGAACTACCGTACGACCCAGCAATCCCACTACTGGGCATATACCCTGAGAAAACCATAATTCAAAAAGAGTCATGTACCACAATGTTCATTAGCTCTACTTACAATAGCCAGGATATGGAAGCAACCTAAGTGTCCATCGACAGATGAATGGATAAAGAAGATGTGGTGCATATATACAATGGAATATTACCCAGCCATAAAAAGAAAAGAAATTGGGTTATTTGTAGTGAGGTGGATGGACCTAGACAAGTTATCTTAACAATGACCACAGATAAATTTTAGTTTAGTTTCTCTTCTGAATTGTAACTTCATTTCTGCTAAAGAACTCTGTAATCCTTCCCAACCTGTGAATTATAGATTTTTTAAATCTGTGGTTCCATTGAGTCTCAAATGAGTATAGTCTCTAATTTTCTCTATTCAAATCCACATGTCAAGTTTAAGACTGAATACTCTCACCTTGAACAAATCAGCAATGTCCTTATTTTAGGGGTGTTTTTGTTGTTTCAAGTTTAGTGTGTTTGGATAAGAAGCAGAGTCCTGTGAGTTACTGAGGTTCTAATAATTCAGGTATCTCTGAGCACTTCATTCTCAGAAGCTCTTGATCTAAGGAAGCAGACTGATAAGTTTTTTCAATAAATATCCATAATCTAGCCATTAAAAAAGTGAAACATACACACAGTGCTTAAGGCCACAAGCATAAAAAAGGTCATGAGCATTGATCATCAATTCTCATCATACAAACTCCTTTTGCAGAATGTGATGGACACAAATAAACAAATGAAAACTAACTTTATCCTTCTATTATATCTATAGCAAATGAACTCAGCTTTGCTACGTTAGATAAAATTCCTCAGATTCCTTGAAGGCATATACTTTATGTGTGCTTACTCATCAAGAAACATATATTCACATCTTAAGTGAGTCACACTCCAGGGTCTGGTGGAACACATTCAATTTGAGGGTTGCATGTTACGAGCCCCTAAAAAGTTGGAGACACTTTCTTAAAGGTGTCTAGACTTTTCTAGATGACCTTCAGGCCCTTAAGAAGGCTAGACAAGAATTATCTCCCAGGACCAGAATTATTCAAAGGAGAAACAACCTGTAGATGGGAATGGGACAACTAAGCAAAAACAGAAATTTTGTCTTCTTTTTCATACTTGATTACATGCTTGATTCCAGTTGGACCATGGGGGTCTATCTTCAAGAATAGATAGGTTTCTTCTCAGTGTCTATACTCAGAGCAGGAAAAAGCAGATACACCACTTCTCCACTTTCTAGTGTCATGTCTGCTGACACCCTGTTCAGTCTTCTTTCAAAGCTTGCTGTGATTCCAACAGGGCAGAAATTCCCAGTACAAAGCGAAATTTTCTCAACAGGTGGAGATATTATAAGGGAGGAACATTAGAGACTCCTTCATCAGGTGAAAGTACCCAAAGATAAGCCTGCTCACATCAAAAGTTGCAAACAGACAATATGTCTCTACGTCTCTTAAACCTTGAGCTAAAAAGCTTTATTCAAAAAAACAAAATATTTTTCTCTATAAAATGAGCTGCAACACAACTGATTTTCCAAAACTGGAAGTTAGGAGTTGCCAATATTAAAAATTTAGAAGATAATGGTTTCAAGAAAAGCCAATGTTTCCCCAAGTTTAAGTAAGAATAAAACTATTTAAAAATGATTAGTATTGCCAGAATTTATCATCTAGAGGCATGTGTATTTATGTGTTTTCAACAACAGATTTTGTTAATGGCATCTTTGATTAAAGGAATCTGAAACACTGAAGTTGTGTTTCCTACCTGTGACTCCCTAGTCTACTTTACATGAATACTTGTGTTAAATTAAAAAATACCTCTTGAGATGCTTTCAGCATTTTACTAGGGTCTTTAAGACGAAATTGTGACAAGGGGTAAAGAGTTCAGTGGTTTTCCTTACCTTGCTAAAATGCAGTTTCATTCTTCAGAGGTGTAAATGGAGATCACCTTCAAAGACTCTTTATTACCCTGAAGAGATGTGACACTTGAGACCCATGTATGTTGTATCTGTCAATACAAATAGCTCCCAAATAACTTCAGGAACTAAAGGTTATTTTTTCTTTTTTTTTTTAGGGTTTTTTGGTTGGTTGGTTGGTTGGTTTGTGAGCTAAGGATTACATAGTCAGAAGAAAAACAAGTTTTAAATGAGGGGTAGGGTCCTTGAAAAAAATAAGACGTATACCCTAGGTGAAATGGCTAAATACCACTAGTCTATTAAGATATGGCTGTCAATACAAGAACACAATAGTCAGCTTTGCTGTAAAAAATAAATCTAGTTGGATAATAGTGGGTTAATAATGTGCAGAGTTACATAACTTCCTCAGGAACAAAATCTTAGCCTTAAATGGAATATAATTCACTATTTCTTGAAAGGTGGCTTTTTCATTGTTGTTTTTTCCTCATTATTATTCCTAGAAGAACTGAGTAGGCTCCCAAGAAGAAGTTAACTTGGTGGGGAAAAAAAAGCTCAAAAGAATGAAACAAAAACTGATTCCAACTATAAGTTCGACATCGAGTAAAATAAGGAAGCTCTAATCTCTTAGAAAACAGGTATAAAACTATTGGATAATCCTTACACGTCACATAGATTTTCAGGTATTTTCATATAGACATTTTTCAGCTATTCCTAAAAAGTTCTGATTTCATGTATTCTTTCCCATTGTCAGATACATCAACCAAAGTCTTTGAAAACTATATCATTTTGTGTGTTCCTTATTACCACTGAAGGTAGGCAAAAAAGTTATAACTATCATTTGACAAACAGGAAAGAACTATATTTCAGAGATGTGTTAAGACTATCTATCTGACAAAGCCAGAAGAACTTCAGATTCCTGGTATAATACTTTCTCTGAGTATATTCCACCTTCTGTTGAGAGGAGTTCTTTTATGCTGGTTTGGTAGCCTCCAAATTCACCACCAGGTAATTTAAGATGACCCCAAGTTCTTTGATTTGTGAATGAAAGTTTATTAGTTAAAATTTGTTAAAACACGTAACAATAAAATGGTATGGACCAATAGCTAATAAGGACTATATTCAGTTATAATCTAATAACTAGCAGTAATCGTCATACATAAGAATACAACTAAAAAATAATAAAAAATAAAAAAAGAATGCAACTTATGTAGTTACAACTTCCCACACATTTAGCCAAAGCACACAGGGATGAAGAATTAGATGCTTCCTAATTCACTGCAATCTACCAGCCTATCTCCCTTAGTTTTCACACCTTAAATTTGTCTTAGAATGGTGAGCCTATCCCCCTCTCTATCCCTCCATGCCATACAAGAATTGACCTTGGTGTTGTTCTCAGGAAGATCCAGAAAAGTTTGGATAAAGGACTGGAGGGGAGACACAGGATTCCAATCAGAGGTATCCAATCAGTGGACTGCCAAGTTAGTTAATCCATCTTCCTCTAACTGGGCTTTTAAGTGCATGACCTGTGTCAATTGCCAACCAATTATTTCTATCAATATTAACAACTTAGGGTTGTCTAATTTGCGTATGACAAAAACAAGGCTTGGTTCATAAATGCGATTAGGAACTAACTCTATACCATGGTTTTCCACCATAAACTGCATAACTGTTGACGACTTGTTACTTTTCTTCTCTCTCCTAAAAATACCTTCCCTACTAGCTCTTATTCCTAAGTATGTTCTTACTTCCTGCACTTATTTCTTATCACTATTAACTTTACTTTTAATTCTGTTCTGTAAGAGCAAACATACTTAATACAACAATCCATTGCTTGGAGCAAGGTAACAATCTTAACAATTCAAAAACATATAATCACACAATCAAAGCAAACATTGCAATATATTTTATCTAATCCCAAGGTGCCATTATAGTATAATCTTTCCAGGTGAACCCATCTAGCCAAGAGGCTAGATAGTTCCACATATTACACTGTTGTAGCACCTTCCCGTTTGACACCTAAGGACCATGTTGACTATTATGTGTTTTATAGGCTGGTTCAAGCTTTATCTTGTTTCAATGTCTGGAGTAGTCTCACAGATTTCTTGTGATGTATTTTGATGACTTGCTTGAGTAAGTATGGTTGATTGTGTTCTCTCATTACTACTAACAATTTTAACAGGCTCACTAATCTGTTGTGGAATTGTTATGAAGTCCATATTCTAGAGTTCTACTTGGAAGAATAGCTACCCTTCAGTATCCATCTTATTTGAGGTGTACCAGATCTTTCCATTTACAGTTAAATTGCTCATCAAATAGAATTCACAGCAGATTGATGTTCTCTCCTTGGATATGTTTCCTGATCTTGCACAAGTATTTATGCCTTGAGTTTCATTTTGACACAAAGTTATAGCCCAATTTCCTGAAGTCCAAATTTCTAGTGGAGAGTGTATATCTTCCCTGACTGTTTCTAAACCTTTAATTAAAGCATAGATTCTATCTTTTAACTTTTATCCAGGTACTCTGTTATTCTTCTTCTTGGTTGCTACATATATAGATTTCCTTATTTAACTCTAATCACTATTTTTCCTTATAAAACTGCTCCTATTGGAATGGTGGGATAAATGGTTACTTCTTGTTTTCCCACTGCTCTATTTAGGTTAATCGGCATAGTTCCTTTGCACTGCATCTATTGTTTACCACTTTGGACATAGTGTACAGAGTGGCCTACCCTGGGCAAGTAAGGCCCAGTTTGTCCAGTTATTGCAGCAGTAAAGTCCCTCAATCTGCTGTCTGGTATGGCTTGTAATTATCCACAGTAGTTGCTTGTAATATAACTTTTATTTCTACTCTTTGTGTCTTTGTTCACCCCTCTAAGTCTCCTGGATCCTCACCTACTCTATCAATCTTCCCACGTAGCAGTGTACTGTGAAACTTTCTCATACTAATATTTTTCAGTAGCTCCATAAGTTCTTCTGATTTTCAAAATGGTCTCTAAAAATACAACAAACTAGTGAATATAAAAAAACAGAAGCAGACTCACAGATATAGAGTGGTTACCAGTGGGGAGATGGGAGAGGGAAGGGGCAAGATAGTGGTAGAAGAGTAAGAGGTATAAACCATTAGGTGTAAAATAAGCTACAAGGATATATTGTACAGCACAGGGAATATAGCCAATATTTTATAATATCTATAAATGGAGTATAACCTTTAAAAATTGGGAATCACTATATTGTATACCTGTAACATATAATATTGTACAGCAACTATATTTCAATTAAAAAAAATTTAAGAGTCTGTGTAAAAAAAAAGTAAAAAAAGGAGTCTGTAGCTTTTCTTGATACAGCAATCTTTTTTTAACTTTTATTGAAGTATAGTTGCTTTACAATGTTGTGTTAGTTTCTGGTGTACAGCAAACTGATTCAGTAATACATATATATTCTTTTTCATTACAGGTCATTACAAGATACTGAATATACTTCTCTGTTCCCTGTGCTATACAGTAGGACCTTGTTGTTTATCCATCCTATATGTAATAGTTTACATATACTAATCCCAAACTCCTAGTCCTTCCCTCCCTCATCCCCCTCCCACCACATCTTCTTTATTCATTCATCTGTCGATGGACATTTAGGTTGCTTCCATGCCTTGGCTATTAGCTATCTCTTTCTTAAATTTGTTAAATAAACTTATCCTGAAATTCAGTGGCAAAACTGACTTATGTTTCTCCTGCTACTGCTCATCCAAATAAGACCTGGTTATACAGTCTATAATTTTCCCCATTTACCTTTAAAGGTAGCTAATAATCTGTGTATGCAGAGCTCACTTAGTATTAGATGCAGCATCTGTCATGTTGGTTAGCTCTGAATCCATCTGTATTAAAAGTCTTTTTAATCCCTTTGACTATAATATACTTTAGGACTCTATGTAAATTGGTATAATCTGGTTTCCCACGAATGTGGATTGACTTCTACATGTCATTTCTTCACAATTTTCATATATCACTTTGTCTAATGGTATACTTCTATGTCTTTACCTAGTTGTTGCCCATATTGTAAGATGCAAAGGCCATTCTCTAGGACGAAGGACCGTAATGTCCACAGGCTTGTATGAAAGGTAGCTATTCTTCCAAATGGAAGTAAGGGTACCCTATGGCATGCAATTAGTATGATCAGTGAATTTCCTGAATGTGTATTTAGTCCCTCTCTGTTTTGATATGGGGGTCTTCCAACTATTGCATTTCCCCCCTCTGGTAGCTGTAGAATTACTGTGGGTATAACCAGTCCACATTTTGTTTAAAATCATTATTGCTCCCATTTCTCAGTAGTAAAGATTTCTGTCAAGGTTGAAGCAGTTTTCCTTATAATAAGCCTATCAGCTATTCTTTATAAATGTAGTTATACCCAAGAAGGTGTACTTTATCTGCTTCTACTTGTGGACCATCATCTCTAAGCCTATGCCATAAGTGTTTGACTTTTCCATAGGCAAATAGTCCTTGTTAGGGCTTTGTCTAGCCCTTCTAGTACTAGTACTTCTCTCCGGTTGTTATTTGGTGTAACTTGCCATTTCCATTTGAGCAACAATGTTGCAGAGTAGTTGTGATATGGGTCAGCATTTGAGGGAACAGTCCTGTATTGGAACTTCCTGGCCTCAGCTTTTTCAAAGGTTTCTCCCAGGCAAAAGTTATCTGTAAAGCTTTCTGCAGTTTTATTATCTGGTAGATGGCTGATTTTTAGAATTATTTCCCCCAGTCTACTACAGCATCCTTTGGCTGACACATTCTGTCCGAAAGGCCTAGTAAGTAGTTCTATCTTTTCAAGTAAAAGTGCCCCAATATTGTCCTATTAATGTGACTGTATTCACTATACTGCCATCCTGGAGGATATTCCCCTTTTAGTTTCCACTCATTGTAGAATGGTGAAATTGGGTCCCACGATGTGATAGAGTTCATCAGGTCTTCACTCTATTGTTAGGTAAGGAGTTTCTTTTCTTTGCTAGTGTTTGCTCCTATTATCAGGAATCCTAACAGGAGAACAAGTACAGGTAAAGAAAGAACCCTACTGCTAAAGTCAGAGCTTTTCGTATAAATAAATACAAAGAAGAAAAGAGACCAGCCTCTGCCAGAAGCCAATCAAATAGTGCTTGTTCTATAATAGATTAGTAATGAACCTGGGCAAAACTTGGAGAAAAACTGTTATTGCTAACATCCCGAAAAATTAGAATATATTTGACACAGAGAAATGATCAGTTTTCACATGCTGGTGGAGGCAAATGAGGTTTTATCTACTTAGGTCATTGTTAATACTAGAGAGTGCTTCTTCATATAATTCTGTGTCTAACATAGGTTGATCTGTATCAAAGGTTAAGTCTTCGTCTTCTCTTTGTGTAAGTATCGATTCTAAGTCTGGGAGATCAGCAAGGTCTGGTAGTGAAGCTTCCTCGGAAAGAGGTGCATCTGTTTCTATCTGTTCTGCTCTGTCATCTTGCTCTTCACAAGGAACTGGTTCTTGTGAAATCAACCGTAGAAGCTCTTCAGCTATTCTAACTAACTGGGCTACACAATCAACAAGTCCACCAACTAGTACAGGGGTTGACACAGACTCCATTCCTCTGTGCTTTCCTCAGTAGATAAAATATTACTAAAAGTTGTAGTAAATGGGCTCTTGGTGACAATGGATCCTATGGAGCTGGCAATGGTTCTGTGGTTGGTTTGGTTGAGAAATGAGGCTGTTGATATGATGATGATGATGATGATCAAGTACAGAATGAGGCCAGTGGTCCTACAGTACCTTTTGATAAATTTGGTGAACCTTCCACAAAATTTACATGTGGTTCTCTTGTTTGTGTTGGTAGTGAACTGCTATTATAATGACCATCAGACAGATTGCCACAGCCAAGAGAAAACAGAAAAGCAGATCTAATAATAGAAAAGAGAAATATAAAGTTAGTATCCTTGAGCCTTTCTCCATCATACAGTTTCTGGCTATAGGATAACGTTGAAAATGTACCCCTAGCTATTGCTCCTCGTTTTTTTCTTTTTTTTTTTCTTTCTTTTTTTTTCTTTTTTCAGTACGCGGGCCTCTCACTGTTGTGGCCTCTCCCGTTGCGGAGCACAGGCTCCAGACGCGCAGGCTCAGCGGCCATGGCTCACGGGCCCAGCCACTCCGCGGCATGTGGGATCCTCCGGGACCGGGGCACGAACCCGCATCCCCTGCATCGGCAGGTGGACTCTCAACCACTGCGCCACCAGGGAAGCCCTACTCCTCGTTTTTTGATGGCCTTATGAGGCTCTACTACTCATAGTCCCCTTTACACTTCTCATGGTCTTTACCTCTTATGGGATTTGAGAACAAAGTGAGCATAGGTAGTTTGTCTATCTTTCTTGAACATCTCTATTAAGGAGGATACATACACTCAGAGTCTTTCAATTAATCCTGTTTTATTAGTACCTTTGCCTCATTTCCATTTATATCTGGTGCTGCTAAGTTCTTTCTGTGTTTTTAATAATTCATTCATTAAAGTTTCCGATTGCCCCTGCAGTCTGGGGAATTTATGGTAAATGAAAGTCCCACATTCTCTGTCTTTTCCCAAATTTTATATAACTTCTGTTATAAAATTAGTTCTTTGGTCATTTCCTATCACTGCCAATATTCCATATCTAGCAGCTATTTCTCCTAAATTTGTCTAAAGCCATGGTCATACTATTCTCATCTGTATGTCTGTGTGCTCTACAAGCCCTATTCCTAAGTTTATACCTCTTTAAGGTAATATTCCTTGTTTAAAAATCTAGAGAATGGCCCAATATAATCTGCCTATCACATTTGTCTGGTTTACCATCCCCCATTCCCCTTAAAAATGAGTTTGTTGAGGCTTCAAGATTTTAGTAATTCAACATAGCTCATATTGCTTACTCATTTCTTTGATTCATAGTTTTTTTTGTCCACTCTTTCTCCTCTGCTTACCTAGAATATTCATGTCCACATGCCCTGAGCTTTCACATGCCCAATCTGCAACCTTAAATTGAACTGAAAAGGGACCTGAGTTGAGACTTGGAGTTCCCAAGACTGCAGAGTCTGTATTAGTTTTGGCGGGGGTCAAGATTGTCTCCTCTCTTATTCTAAATAGATTATTCTGTCTTTCCATTCTGATGAGCTCGTACATGTCCTACATGAATTGCTAAATTTCTTTCATTGATTTCTTTTCATATCTCCCTTCACCAGATTGTTTTTTCCTGCAGTAAATTTCTGTAATTTTCTGTAATTCTGTAATCCTGTAATTTTCTGTTTATTAGAATATATATCTCAAGTCCACAGCTGATTAGTGTAGCTATGTTCTTTTGGCCAGTTGTTTTCTTGGGCATATATACACATTAAATTTCTAGCTAGCAGTCCTGCAAATTGAGCTGGTTTCCTCTCGCCAGCCTCAGTCAAGTTTTTCCCAGTGGAGAGTACTAGGAAGCAACCATCCACCTCCCTCTTTTAGGATACTGCCAAATCTATCTTTGCCCTGTTTCCAGCAGTTCTGACCAGAGTGGGGCCCAGCAAGCCACAAGCTTCACCACAGCGACTTGTACTCCTTAGGCCTTTACTGGAGTAGAGCAAATCATCCGCCAGATGGTCTGTGATTTTCACATGGAGCTTGCTAGTTTCCACAGGGTATGGTTTGACCCACTCAGTTATATACTATCTTCACCTAGCATAAGTCCTATCAGAACCTCACTTTTTTTTTTTCGCCCAAAATCCTGACAGTAGACATGGGGTTTGCCCTGATGATAAGGGTCCTAACCATAATAACCAGAAGGCATGATTTTGGCTGGAGGCAACTTCCATCTGAAATATGGGAGAATCGGTACTAGATGCATGGCAGTTCATTAACTCACAGGATCTCTGTTTTTGATTAGAGAAAAAGCAATCTAGTGGAAGGAAATAATGGTAAAAAATCACGAGAGGAATTTGGCATTAATGTAGAGCATGAATCAGCTCATCAGAAGAAAGACACAGAAGTAAGGTGTGTGTTAAATAGTAGTAGAGATGAGCACCATCAAACTTTTCAAAGGAAGCAATAAACTACTACAGTGCCCACAGCCCAAGGGCACAAGAGGGTAATAGGAACATACTCACACAAAACCTATTTAACTTCTGGCTTCCCTTTCACCCAGTTTCTTTTCTCAGCTTCTCTACCTCCCTCTAGGACTCTGTTATTAATCTTCTTTGTCAATACACCTCCATTTATTCACCTATGTGTTTCATTCTATTCCATTCTCTCTGTATCTCCATCTTACACTACCCCTTCCCATCATCTTTTCTTCCATCTCTCCCTAAGCTGGCCAAAATTTAGAAACAAATTATAGTCCATTAATCAAATAGATGTATTTACAGAGTTTTACAAGACACAATCTAAATGTAAAAAGCGGAGAGGTAGAACACTTCATATGTTGCTATCTTATAAAGACAAATGTAGTTATCTATTATTTATGCAACCCTTGGTTTATTTTTTCTATCTCTTGGTCACCTTTGATGGGAAAAAAACATTCCTGACCTAGCCTTAACCCTGTTGACCACTGTGTTAGCTAATCCACAATTCCTATCTTCAAAGCATCTTGGAACCTAGGAGCTGGGGATGGGGCGAGGGCAGGGAGGGTGTTGAGAAATTAGCGAGTACTGCAGTGCTAGGAAATAGTAAGAGTATAGCATCAGCTTATTCCAGTTACGATAATTTCCAAAGCAACCAAACCCTGAACCTAAGTTGTTTGCTTAAAGGTGTATTTTGGATAGTTTGCACCTAGCCCCAACTCACCTTAAGGGCCCTTTTATTAGCTGTTCCTTCTGCCTAGAATCCCTTTCCCCCAGAAAAAAAAAAAATGGCTTCTTGTCATTCTGGTCTCAGCTTAATATCATCTCCTCAGATTTCAGACCCTCCAACCTGAAAAAGCCTCTTAGTCATCCCTTTCTCGTTTTGCATACAGCACATTTTTACATTATAGCACCTATAATCACCTCATATTTTCTTGTTTATTCATTTGTTTTTCTGTCTGTCACCCCACCCCACATATATATAGACTAAAATGAAGTTCCATGAGATTAGGAAGCGTGTCTGTTTTGTTTTCTGCGGTATATCCAAGGCATAGAAGAAAGGCTGCTGCATAGTAGGTAACTGGTAAGTATTGTTAAAGAAAGAAAGGAAGGGAAGAAGGGAGGGAGGAACAACTTTTAACTCTTTCATTCAGTAAATATTATCGTGTCAAATATTCATGCATAGGGCTTTCCTGGTGGCGCAGTGGTTGAGAGTCCGCCTGCCGATGCAGGGGACATGGGTTCGTGTCCCGGTCCGGGAAGATCCCACATGCCTCGGAGCAGCTAGGCCCGTGAGCCATGGCCGCTGAGCCTGCGCGTCCAGAGCCTGTGCTCTGCAACAGGAGAGGCCACAACAGTGAGAGGCCCGCATACCACACAGACACACAAAAAAAACAAAAACAAAAACAAAATATTCATGGATAGCAGGGGGTACAAAGATAAAACAATTCATCAAAACACATGGTTAATAAAATGAGCAGGCAATGCACAGAGAAAATACTCACAAAAAATATATCTGACAAAGAACTTGTAACCAGAATATATAAAGAGCTCCTACAACTCAATAATAAAAAGACAAACAAACCAATTAAAAATGGGCAAAAGAGTTGAACAAACATTTCACAAAGGAAGAAAAATAAATAGCTAATAAACACATGAAAACATATTCAATATCATTAGTCATCAGGGAAATGCAAATTAACATCACAATGAGATACCACAATACACTCACTGGACTGGTTAAAATTAAAGATTGACAACATCAAAGGTTGACAAAGAGGTAGAGGAACCAGAATTCTCACACATGCTTATGGGAGTATAAAATGATACAACCTCTTTGAAAACGTCTGGCAGTTTCTTATAAAACCAGGCAAGCACCTATCCAGTCCCGGCAATTCTACTCTGAGGCATTTACCCAAGAGAAATGAAAGCTCACAGAAAGATTTTTATAAGAATGGTTATAGCAGCTTCATGCATAATAGCCAAAAAAAGTGGAAAGAGCCCAGATGTCAATCAAAAGGAGAATGGATAAACAAACTGTGATATATTCATACAATATGATACTAATCAGCAATAAAAAGAAAGCCACTACTGATAGGAATAACAACATGGATGGATATCAAAAACATTGTACTTAATGAAAGAAGCCAGACACAAAAGAATATATATTGTACGATTCTATTCATATGCAATTCTAGAAAATGCAAAATGATCTACGGTGGAAAAATCCAAATAGCAATTGCATCTAGGGGAGTGGAAACTGACTGGAAGAGGCTAAGAGAACTTTCTGAGGTGATGGTTTATACAAGATTACGCATTTTTCAAAACTCACTGAATGGTACTCTTAATATTTGTGCATCCCGCTGTATGTAAATTTTACTCACCCCCAAAAGGTGACCAAGCATGATCCCCAGCCTCAAAAACTATATATCAGATGAGATGACATGGCCTAAGTATTCTAATAAATGTTCACATTTATTGAAGATCTATTACACTTCGGGTACTTTCTTTTTTAATATTAGAACATTTAATCTACTTGATAACCCTGTGACATTACAGATGAAAAAACTGAGGAACAGAGAAATTAAATAAATTGCCCACCGCCACATGGTAAGTGAAGACACAGAATTGGAAGTCAGCCCAGGTATGATTCCTAAAGTCCTGTGCCAGAGGGCACAAATTCAGGTGCCTATAGGAGGAAAATTTGCCTTATTCAGGCCAGAGCTGACATCGCATTCTAAGCAGGAATAGAACTCAAAATGTTAATCTCATTTCCCATCCCTGGAAACTGGCTGAATTCCAAGTTGACTGTGAGTCCCAAAGCAGAGGGATGGAGAGAGCCAGCTCAGTCCCCTCAGCAATCTCCATCATCTGTGACAGGAATGTTGTGTCCATTTTACCTGCCCTTCCCCTGACCTACTGAATTGGCCCACTCATAAACTACTCACCTGTGATAGAGCCAAGATGGATGAGAGGGTCAAGGTTATGCCTATCAAATGTTTACTGGACTTTCGCTTTCAAATGGGATGTGAATGCTCCTGTCACAACTAAAAAACAACAACAAAATGATCAACTACAAAATCAATAGGTTTTAAAGATATCTGCGATCTGTGGAAACAAGGACAAGATGAACTAAAATTTCAGAGAGTGAAGAGTCTTTCATAAGAATGCTGATAATCACAGACTTTTTTTCTTCACTGAGACATTTGCTAATTCTGGGCACAAGTTGAAGATGAGGTTTGGCACCGAGGCAGAGGGAGTCTACTGAGGAAAATGAGAAATCTGCATAAAGGTTGAGGCTAGCATAATGGATTGGAAATTTGAGAAGCCTGAAATGCAGGGCTAATTTTCCTCACCTGAAGTTAGCTGAGTTCTAGCCTAGCACATGCGTGGAAAAGTCTGAGTGAAGTCTCCCAAGCCTCGCGGTACTCTGGAGACAAATTCTCACTAGAGGGAGGGAGACTGCCACAAATACACTACTGGTCTCTCCCTCAAACAATTTTGAAGTTGAGAAGACATGGGGAGGCTAATGAATTAATAAGCTCAAAACCATCTCCAAAGGGCATTTTAGGCAAAGTGATTCTAAAATGTATAAGGATATATAAAGGGCTTAGTATAGCCAAAACATCTTAAGGAAGAACAAAATTGGAGGACATATACTACCAGATATCAAGGCTAGCTATGCAGCTACAGTTATACAACAGCATGGTACTGACACAAGAACAAACAAATAAATCAGTGGAACCATGACGCTTACCTCACACTGGATATAATAATAATAATAATAATAATGATAATAATTTGAAATGGACCATAGACCTAAACATGAAAGGCAAAACAGTAAATCTTCTAAATCAAACCATTGGCAAATATCTTCGTGACCTTCAGTAGTTAAAGATTTCTTATTCAACACAAAAGCATTAACTATGAAAAAAGATTGATAAATTGGATTTCATTAAAATTAAGAGCTTCAATTTATCAAAAGACACCCTAAGAGGGTGAAAAGGCCAACTACAGATTGGGAGAAAATATTCACAATACATATATTTAACAAAGGACTTGTATCTAATATATACATATATTTTAAACTCCTTCAAATCAATAAGAAAAAAACAGTCCAATTTTTAAAAATAGAACAAAGAATCGAATAGCACTTCACAGATGAGAACTTTCAAGTGGCCTACAAACATATGAATAGAGTTTCATCATTATTGCTCATGAGGAAAATGCAAATTACACACAAAACCCCACCAGAATAGCTAAAATTGAAAAAACAGAAAAAAAACTGACAATACCAAGCACTGAGAAGAACATGGAGCAACTGGAACTCTCATACATTATTGGTGAAAGTGTTAACTGGTACAACTTCCTTGGAACTGTTAGGCAGTATCTACTAAAACTAAACATACCTCTATTGAATGGCCTTGTCATTCTACTCCTAAGTATATAAAATAAAAGATTACAAATGTCCACAAAAATACACGTACGAGAATGTTGAAAGAAGCCAGATGCCTAAAAGTACATACCATATAATTCCATTTATATGAAATTTAAGATCAGGCAAATGTATCTGTAGAACAAAGGTGAATGTAGTAGTTACCTCTTGTGGTGGGCGGGTGGTTATTGACTGGGAAGAAATGTGAGGAAGCCTTCTGGGATGCTGGAAATATTCTGTCAATATAATTACATATGTTTTTTTTTTAAAGCATTCAGCTGTACCCTCAAAATTGATGTATTTCACCTTACATATGCTATAGCTCAAAAAATTGTTTTTTTTAATTTTGGGTTTCCTTCCTATAAAACCAGTAAGGACAGCAAGACAGTGATGAGAGTCTTGTCAGGGTTCAGCAAGCTGGTCATCACAGAATGGAAATGGAATGAAGTCTGAAGGTACAGAGAAGGGTCCTTGGCCTACTTCATGGCAGAGCTAAGTAAAGCAAGAGACCCTTCTAGCTGGATGCAGTTGTAAATTGACAGATGAGATAAGCCACATCTTATAAGTAGCTCAGAAAGACGGCTGGGGCAGAGGCCATGCTGTCTATCTGATAACTAGAATCTTTAACCCCATAGACTTTTATTAATCTCACTCTTATAACATTTTTGTCAGCACAACTAATCAAAAGCCACCAGTTTTCTTTTAGCAGACAGTCCTACCCGGTAGCTATTTTGTGATGCTCGTAGCTGGCAAACTGGCAATAAGTGTCTAACAGTAGGGTGGAAAAGGAGCAAAGGAATCCAAATCCTCTGGGTCTATGTTTATAGTTGATAAGTTTCTCTGCATCAGGCAAGGTAAATTAGTTCATATCCAACGGGAAGAGAGGCAGTTATATGGGAGAGATTAAAATGTGCCTTTCGTGAGTATAGGTGCCAGCTTCCTATTTACAAACAGTAAATTTTTTAACAATGCCCCATTTCTAATGCTGCAGTACCATTTGGATACATGCATTCAACACAGGTTTTTTTTAAAACACCCCCAACAATACTGTAAAGTAATTATACTACAATAAAGATATTAAATAAATAAATAAAATAAAAACACCCCCCAGACGCTACTTCTCATTGCCCTCCCCACTCCTGAGGAAACATCAAAAGGGCCTTGTTCCCAAAGGGCAAATTTTGACACAGCAGGAGCTCTCTGAGGGGCTACAATGAACAAAGCAACAGGATCCACCCTTTAAACTCTTTTTTTTTAAAGAAAAATAAAAGCTACCATCCTTTACGTTAAAAAAAAATTTTTAAAACTGTGTGCAATAAGGCATTTGCCTGTTATAGGATCTGACATTTAAAATCCCCATGAACCATATTTAATTTATCAAGAAAGAAAGGAAAAAATTGTGTGGCTGAAGAGCTAAACATGGCCCCTTCTTGAAAATATATGAAAAATTCAAAACAGAAACTGAAAAAATGGAGGGTAGGAAATGTCCTTATGGTCAATTTAGACCAGATTCTACTGAATTACTTTCTTCCTCCTCCAAAGTTGTTCACTGCTGCAGAAAGAATCACAGATTCTTGCTTACCCTTCAGAAAAACAACTTCGTCACTGGAGAAAAACAGCCACTTTTGAAAATATATCTCTTGGTTATTTTCCTAGACAGACAAATAGTTTCCTCAGTCTTCAAACATGAGGACAGCAACCCCATCTTGACTTGGTGGGACTCTGCACCGGCTTGTCCCTGAATCTCGGCTATTATGAGAAACCCACAGGCTCCCAGAGAGCCTGAAAAGAGCTGTAATGCTTCCAGAAAGATTCTTGGCTTTTAAATATTACCAGTGCAGAAGGTGAGGTCTAATATAAGGGAAATAAAAACAAAACTTCGGGGCTTCCCTGGTGGCGCAGTGGTTGAGAGTCCGCCTGCCGATGCAGGGGACACGGGTTCGTGCCCCGGTCTGGGAGGATCCCACATGCGGCTGGGCCCGTGGGCCATGGCCGCTGAGCCTGCGCGTCCGGAGCCTGTGCTCCGCAACGGGAGAGGCCACAACAGTGAGAGGCCCGCGTAATGCAAAAAAAAAAAAAAAACTTCGAGGTAAAAGGAAAAGGGATTTTATTCCCGAGTCTTCCCTCAGCTTTCTGAGAGGGAAAAAGAAAATTGTTTTTGTTTGTTTGTATATTTTCTTTGGGAGACACGGTAAAATGATGCTAGTGGTTGTAATAGTAGGATCTGTGTCAAACAGATCTATATTTGAATTATAAATTTTTCACTTACTAACTAGACGTTTGCTAAACTACTCTGCCTCAGTTTCCTCATCTGTAAAATGAAGATAATAAAAGTTGTGAGAATTACGTGAGTTAACACATGCAACGAGTTTAGAATGGTGCCTGGTATATAATAAGTTCTTCATAAATGCTAGCTAATATAATTGTTCTGGAGAAAATTCTGGGATCCAGGAGACAGTGTGTGGTGCATCCTGGGTACTGACTAGTGATCCCTGGAAGGTGGAGGGGGCAGTCAGGGTGAGACAACTGCAGGCATTACAGAAACTGGAAGGAAGTACCAGAGATATGTCATCTCATAGTTAGAACCAACATGACTATACACTTGGATAAAGATGTGAGGGAGCAAGACTGTCTTGTGGCTCTAATTCACACATAACCCTTTCGGAAGACGTAAGACCAATCACGTAGGGACTCCTTGAGGATTAGTGGATCTTCCTGGCCTACTTCACTCTCCCCTTTGAAGCCCTTGCTCACTCTGGCTCTGAGCTCTGGCAGGTGAAAACTGACTACACTTCAGGCTGCCCATTGGTTATTCCTCCCACACATTGCAAGCTGCATGGAGAAGGCCCTCCACTTGGTATTATGGCAAGGAATCTTTCAAAGCATTAACTAGCTATTCCTTGGAAACATCCCCCGTTGACCCTTGAACAACACTGGGGTTAATCCACCTATAACTTACAGGTGGCCCTCCACATCCGTGGTTCCTCCACATATGGCGATTCAACCAACCACAGCCCATGTAGTTCTGTAGTGTTTATAATACTATTGAAAAAATCCGCATATAAGTGAACTGTTCAAGGATCAACCGTACCTGGAAAGTAACTGGCAAGATAATGAAGGCCATGACCTCGTGTCTAGAAAGGCTTCACCTGAACCAGCCCAGATTCTCAGCTCTTCCTATGTGAATCATTTGGGTAAGAAAGGAAGCATCATACAAATACCATTGTATACTTTGTATCCCTTACCATCCTAGCCCAGATTTAGTACTGAGCTTCAAGAATACCTCTCAGAAATTTGACAAGAGCAAGACAAAGCACCTGTAGTGGCTTCCCCTCGGTTTCCGTGGCAAATACCAGCTTGCCAGGAGAGACCCAGTTCATTTATTTTACCACCTGGAAAGAAGATCAGAAGTCATACATTTCTTCCTTCTGCCTGCAAATGTACTTACTGCTTATCCACCAAAAGAGAACTGCTTCTGTTTTTAATGGTCTCAAAATAAGATTCCATAACCTCCCTTGGTAGCTCATTCCAGTGTTTCATAGCTTCCTCCTTCTGCTAATTATATCCTCAAGTACCCTCACATACATTAACTTATTTAATCCCATAACAATCCCGCACAGCAAGGATTATCCCTATTTTACAGCTGAGGAAGTGAAGAACCAAAGAGGGTAAGAGATGTGCCAAGATTACATATCTGGTTAGTAGCAGAGCAAGAGTAAGAATCTGATTCTTCAGCCTCTCAGCCCTCTGTGCTCTCCCTTACACTGTGGTCTGCCTAGTGATGCTCTGGGGAGTTCCAAATCACCAGCAGAATATGAAGCAGTGTTAAGATGTCAACAAGAACACAATACAGCTGTGTTGGGTGGCTTACCAAGTGGATTGTAGGCCACAGGCCCCCTTGAGGATAACCATTTCATTGTCCTCATCCCTCAATACTATTGTTGTCAGAGTGTACCTACAGTTAGAACGTTCTAGTAAAAAGAAAAGATACCAAAAACCTAAACGAACATTCAAATCACCTTAAGACCATATGCTGACCTATGAAAATTAAAAATAAGACAAGAGTACTTGGTCTCCTGTTTTCAAACCTCTCCATTTTTGACCTCTGAGATAAACATAATCAGAATAAATTGGAGGGAGTGAGGTAGAAAAAAATCTTTCCTAATATCCCAAAAAGAAAAATGCTTTGCCCTTGGGCATGAATTTATTGTTTCCTCTCCCTCTGAAGACTTCATTCTTTTACCTCTCAAGGTTCATAAAGAGGCCAACAGTTAGCATTTTAAGCATGGGTAAAGAGCGAACCCCATCCCCTATATGCTTAACACTCAGAAAAGCACACCAGGTTGAGGGCTTCCCTGGTGGCTCGGTGGTTGAGAGTCCGCCTACCAATGCAGGGGACACGGGTTCATGCCCCAGTCCAGGAAGATCCCACATGCCGCAGAGCGGCTGGGCCCGTGAGCAGTGGCCACTGAACCTGCGCGTCCGGAGCCTGTGCTCTGCAACGGGAGAGGCCACAACAGTGAGAGGCCCGCGTACCGCAAAAAAAAAGAAAAGCACACTAGGGCCACAGCCCTGTCCTCTGGCGAGAGCCCTCCCAATAGCAGACCAGCATGCTGCTCAAGCAAAGGACTGGATGGAGTTGTCCTGATAGGATTCCTTACAGGGTTTCCTTTTTAGTATTACCTAGAGGCAGGGGATTCTCAAGGCAGTTTTGCTCAACAAGAACAAAATCTCTCATCTTTTGTGACTGATATTACCAGGTTAAATATTTCTGCTCTAAAAAATACGGTTTGTTTTTGTTTTTTTTGTTTTTTGTTTTTGTGGTACGCGGGCCTCTCACTGTTGTGGCCTCTCCCGTTGCGGAGCACAGGCTCCGGACGCGCAGGCCCAGCGGCCATGGCTCACGGGCCCAGCCGCTCCACGGCGTGTGGGATCCTCCTGGACCGGGGCACGAACCCATGTCCCCTGCATCGGCAGGCAGACTCTCAACCACTGTGCCACCAAGGAAGCCCAAACATACGTTTAATTAAATATAATGGCCACTCCACCTAACTACCCTTGCTTGTCAAAGTTGCCAGTGACTTCCACACTACTAAATTCAGTGGTTAATTCCCAGTTCTCATCTTGCTTGTCCTACAGGCAGCATCTGACATGACCACTCTCCAAGTCCTCTTCTTTTTTGGTCTATAGTCGCTTCCTTGATGATTTCATACAGGCTGTAAATAACACCTATCTACCAATGAATCCCAAATTTATTTAGCTAGCTCAGACCCTTCTCCAGAATCTCATACTTGTGTATCTAAGTGCCTTCACAATGATTTCTGATATCTAAAACTCAGTATTTCCAAAACTGGGTCCTTGGTCTTCCCTCCAAAACCTAGTCCACCTATAACCTTCTCCATCTGAAGTAGATAGCAACTCTGTCCTTCTAACTACTCAGGCTATACAAGCTTGAGTTTATCTTTGACTCTTTTCTTTTTCCCACAATCCACACCCAATCCACCAGGATACCCTGTTGGCTTTGCCTTCAGAATATATCCAAAATCTAACAACCTGTCATTGTGAGCCACCATCATCCACCTGTCACTTTAATTATTTCAACAGCCTCCTAACAGGATTCTCTTTGCCTCACTCCAGTCTCTTCTCAATACAACAGCCAGAGTGATCCCTTTAGACTGTGAGTCAGATCATGTCACTCCTCCTGTACTGTCTCTGCATTTCCTTCAGAGTAAAACCTAGATCCTTATAACGGCCTACATGGCACCCCGTGATATAATCTGCAACTTCATCTTCTACTTCTCTCTCCCTCCGTCCATTCCAGCCACCCTGGCCTCTGTCATTCCCCAAACTCAACAGGCACATTTCCTCCTTAGGTGCTTTGCACTGGCAATTCCTTCTGCCCGGAATGTTCTTTACTCAGATATCTGGATGGCTAAATCCCTCACCAACTTCAAACCCTTTCTTACATCTCACCTTTTCAATGAGAGCTACACTTAGCACAGTTTCAAAAATTGAACCTCCCCCTCCCAACCTGGCACTCCTAGGCTTCCTTATTCTGCTCTACTTTTTCAATTTTCTTGGAACTTGTCACCTTATGTACATATTATATGGTTTACTTGTTTATTATGATTATTATTTATTTTATGTCTCCCGTCTCTAGAAGGTAAGCTCCATGAAAGCAGTGATCTCTATTTTGTTCAAGTGTAAGAAGAGTGTCTGGCATGTAGTAGGTACTCAATAAATATTTGTTGAACGAATAACAGGACTAATAACTCCTTACATTTTTTATAGTGTTTTATACTTTAGTGTTTTCACATTGTATCTCATCTGATCTTCACAATTACCACATAACATGGGTAGGGCAACCCAGAGTTTATCATCTCCATTCTACATTTAGGAAAATTAACATCTAGAAAGGCAAAAAGATCTACCCAAAATCACACAGCTGGAATGTGGTAGAATCTGGAACCTAGTTCTGTGCATTCTTCCCAGAGCTGCCAACATTCTACTGCAAAGCCCGCAGTCCTTGAGGAAAGGCCTTCCAGATTTTTTGTTAGGACAGAGACACGCCTTGCTTCTGCCATTAACCCAGTGCCTTGAAGCTGAATGTGTTGCACCTGCTCATGGGAATACAAACACGTGAAGTTATCTAAAGACCTGAGTTTATGTGGGGAATAGCCATGTGAATGTCAGAGAAAATGATTCCATTTCCAAATGGTGCTCTCTCCAAGAAAGAAAGCAACATTTGACTATACCAGCTGCTCAGTGGAATAAATCATTTGTTTCTTCCTAACCAGCTCTGCCTTCCTCTTGCATTCCACACTAAACCAAATAGTTCTCCAAAGCAACTTAACCGCACAAAGGGGGAAATTACAGTCTAAGATGGCATCTGCCACGGAAGGTGCATCCTGGTGACCGCTTCCACTGCGCCACCATCTAAGCCGCTGGCTGCCCATGGCGAAAGCTCTCCCCCGCTGCCGTTGCCGCACAAGAAGAGTGCAGACTGTCCCTTTAAATGTACCACTGAAGAGGAAGCTGGTGTTTACTTGGCAGGAGAGAAACAGGATACTTCATGCTTGGCATACTGCTACCATTGGCATCCAATCCAGAAGCTGCTACATTCTGCAGGGGTGGCAACTATTTTGTCCTCAGGATAACATAGTGGAAGATACAGCTATATTTACATACAGGCTTTTTAACAGAGATGCCTGTCACCCCTGGTAAGCTCACAGGAGGCAACAGAAATGGCACAGCCAGGAAAAGGCAAGCCAAGTCCTCAGTGCCTTCTGGCAGGTGAATACACGGTACCAGCGAGGGAGGCCTGGTCTCTTTCCCTGGTCCCCAGAATGTCATTATGACAGGGATGTATGTATCCCATAACCCTTCCAAGAATTACTAAGTAGATCAAGTTTGTCTTCAGTGCCCTTTTCCTTTGATCACAGCAAATCAAGAGGTTGAGGCTTGACCCTACTACCAAGTCGGCTTTGCTTCCAGGCTCAACAAACAACCCCTAATGAAACAGCAACCATCAATATAGAAACCTCAGACGGAAAACAGAAGCATCCGCTCAAGCATAGTTTACCAAATGCTTGATGGACTTCAGATAATAAATGGACACAAGCATCACTGAAACATGAAAACATACAACCTCAGCCACACAGGCATGTGCTGAAGTATTTGACACTGGGGAAGTAGGAAGGATGAAGAAAAGAGGTTATTTTTAAGGGGAAAAATATGAGATTTGGAGGCAGAGTAACTGGGTTCAAGTTTAAAAGTTTTCTTACCTTGGGCAGGTCGCTTAAGCTCACTGTGACTCACTGTGACTCACTTTCCTGATCTGAAAATAGGATGATGATAATTTCTTAAGCAAGTATTACTTTTCTGATTTAGACAATGTTTAATTATGGGGAGATGCCTGTTTAGTTTAAAAAATAGGAGCATGGCTTGTGGATTCAAACATAGATATAAACTCTACCTCTGATACTTATTCACTATATGCCATTGAGGAAGGCACTTATTCTCTCTAAACCTGAGTTTATTCGTCTATATAATGGGGATGATGATGACACCTATCTCAAATGGATGCTGCAATAATCAAATACTGTTGAAATAATGCTTTATAAACTATAAACTCCAAGGCAAAGAAAAGTTTTCTTTAAAAAGTCTTGACTAGAGTGACCAACCAATCTGGTTTGCCAGGGACCAAAGGATTTTCCAGGGCCTAGCACTTTCAGCACTAAATATGGAAAATCTTGGGCAAATTGGAAAGAGTTGGTTACCCTAAGTCTCGATTAGCCCTTAACAAAGTCAAGGGCCTGAATAGGCCTTAACTGGGAAGACTAGGCCTTAACTAGACTTAGGCCCTGGCTTAGCCTCAGCTATACTCTGACTAGGCATTAACTAGGCTTACCCCTGGTTAAGCTGTAATTACACTCTAACTAGGACATAACTAAGTTTAGCCCCTTATGGGACTTAACTGGGCTAAATAGGCTTTAAAAAGGCTCAGGCCCTTGCTACACCTTAAATGAGACTCTGATTATGCCTCCTCTAGACTTAGGTCCCAGCTAGGCCTTAAATAGTCTCTGAATAGATGTAAACTAGGCTTAGTCCCTGAGTAGGCTAAATAGGCTGTGACTAGGACTTAACTAAGCTTATGCCTAATTAGACCTTAACTGGACTGGCTAAACTTTAACTAGGATGAATAAGCCTTAAGTAAGCTTAGGCCTTGGCTATAGCTTGACAAGACTCTGGCTAAACCTTAACTCGGCTCTGACTAGGCTCTAACATGCTTAGGCCCTGGATTCTACCCCTGACTAGTTTCTGACGAAAACTTAGGTAGATTTAGGCCCTAACTGGGCTCTGACTACACGTAAACTAGGTTTGGGCCATGGCTAGTCCTTAACATACTCTGAGGCGATCTTCACCATGTTGGTTACCTTAACTGGGTTTAGGGCCTGGCTGTATTTTAAAAAGACTCTGGCTAAGCCTTAACTCAGCTCTGACTAGGCTTTAAAATGCTTAGGCTCTGGATTCTACCTCAGCTGTTTCTGACTAAAACTTAGGTGGATTTAGGCCCTAACGGCTCTGACTAAACATAAGCTAGGCTTAGGCCATGGCTAGTCCTAAACATACTCTGAACAGATTTTAACCATGCTAAGTTTTAAATGGGTTTAGGCCCTGGCTATAACTTGACAAAACTCTGGCTAAAACTTAACTTGGATCTGACTAGGTTCTAATAAGCATAGGCCCTGATTTGTACCCCAGTAAGTTTCTAAAACTTAACTATATTTAGGCCCTACCTTGCTTCTAAAAAACTAGGCTTTAAAATACTTAGGCCCTAATTTGCACCTCAGTTAGTTTCTGACTAAAACTTTACATTTAGGCTCTACCTGGCTTCTGAATAACTAGGCTTTAAAATGCTTAGGCCCTGGATTCTACCTCAGCCAGTTTCTGACTAAAACTGAAGTGGATTTAGCCCCTACCTGGCTTCTGAATAACTAGGTTTTTTTTCCTTGCTTTTTATTTTTATAATTAATTATTTTTAATTGACATTTATTATGCATTTATTTCCCAATTATACTTTCTTGGAGTCTTTTATTTATTTTTTTTTTACATCTTTATTGGAGTATAATTGCTTTACAATGGTGTGTTAGTTTCTGCTTTATCACAAAGTGAATCAGTTATACATATACATGTTTAATGTATCATTTAAAGCTTGTGTTTCCTTATTTATTTTCATTTTGGATGATCTGTCCATTGGTGAAAGTAGGGTGTTAAAGTCCCCTACTGTGAATGTGTTACTGTCGATTTCCCCTTTTATGGCTGTTAGTATTTGCCTCATGTATTGAGGTGCCCCTATGTGGGGTCCATAAATATTTACAATTGTTATATCTTCTTCTTGGATCGATCCCTTGATCATTATGTAGTTTCCTTCTTTGTCTCTTCTAATAGTCTTTAAAGCCTATTTTGTCTGATATGAGAATTGATACTCCAGCTTTCTTTTGGTTTCCATTTGCATGAAATATCTTTTTCCATCCCCTTACTTTCAGTGTGTATGTGTCTCTAGGTCTGAAGTGGGTCTCTTGTAGACAGCAAATATATGGGTCTTGTTTTTGTATCCATTCAGCCAATCTGTGTCTTTTGGTGGGAGCATTTAATCCATTTACATTTAAGGTAATTATCGATATGTATGTTCCTATTCCCATTTTCTTAATTGTTTTGGGTTTGTTATTGTAGGTCTTTTCCTTCTCCTTGTGTTTCTTGCCTAGAGAAGTTCCTTTAGCAGTTGTTGTAAAGCTGGTTTGGTGGTGCTGAACTCTCACAGCTTTTGCTTGTCTGTAAAGGTTTTAATTTCTCCATCAAATCTGAATGAGATCCTTGCTGGGTAGAGTAATCTTGGTTGCACGTTGTTCTCCTTCATCACTTTCAATATGTCCTGCCAGTCCCTTCTGGCTTGCAGAGTTTCTGCTGAAAGATCAGCTGTTAACCTTATGGGGATTCCCTTGTGTGTTATTTGTTGTTTTTCCCTTGGTGCTTTTAATATGTTTTCTTTGTATTTAATTTTTGACAGTTTGATTAATATGTGTCTTGGCGTATTTCTCCTTGGATTTATCCTGTATGGGACTCTCTGTGCTTCCTGGACTTGATTAACTATTTCCTTTCCCATATTAGGGAAGTTTTCAACTATAATCTCTTCAAATATTTTCTCAGTCCCTTTCTTTTTCTCTTCTTCTTCTGGAACCCCCATAATTCGAATGTTGGGGCATTTAATGTTGTCCCAGAGGTCTCTGAGACTGTCCTCAGTTCTTTTCATTCTTTTTTCTTTATTCTGCTCTGCAGTAGTTATTTCCACTATTTTATCTTCCAGGTCACTTATCCGTTCTTCTGCCTCACTTATTCTGCTATTGATCCCATCTAGAGTATTTTTCATTTCATTTATTGTGTTGTTCTTCATTGTTTGTTTCCTCTTTAGTTCTTCTAGGTCCTTGTTAAATGTTTCTTGCATTTTGTCCATTCTATTTCCAAGATTTTGGATCACCTTTACTATCATTATTCTGAATTCTTTTTCAGGTAGACTGCCTATTTCCTCTTCATTTGTTAGGTCTGATGGGTTTTTATCTTGCTCCTTCATCTGCTGTGTGTTTTTCTGTCTTCTCATTTTGCTTATCTTACTGCGTTTGGGGTCTCCTTTTTGCAGGCTGCAGGTTCGTAGTTCCTGTTGTTTTTGGTGTCTGTCCCCAGTGGCTAATGTTGGTTCAGTGGGTTGTGTAGGCTTTCTGGTGGAGGGGACTAGTGCCTGTGTCCTGGTGGATGAGGCTGGATCTTGTCTTTCTGGTGGGCAGGTCCACGTCTGGTGGTGTGTTTTGGGGTGTCTGTGGACTTATGATTTTAGGCAGCCTCTCTGCTAATGGGTGGGGTTGTGTTCCTGTCTTGCTAGTTGTTTGGCATAGGATGTCCAGCACTGTAGCTTGCTGGTCGTTGAGTGAAGCTGGGTGCTGGTGTTGAGATGGAGATCTCTGGGAGATTTTTGCCATTTGATATTATGTGGAGCTGGGAGGTCTCTTGTGGACCAGTGTCCTGAAGTTATCTCTCCCACCTCAGAGGCACAGCACTGACTCCTGACTGCAGCACCAAGAGCCTTTCATCCACATGGCTCAGAATAAAAGGGAGATAAAGTAGAAAGAAAGCATTAGTAGAAGTAGAAAGAAAGAAAGAAAGAAAGAAAGAAAGAAGGAAGGAAGGAAGGAAGGAAGGAAGGAAGAAAGAAAGAAAGAAAGGAAGGAAGGAAGGAAGGAAGGAAGGAAGGAAGGAAGGAAGGAAGGAGGGAGGGAGGGAGGGAGGAAGGAAGGAAGGAAGGAGGAAATGAAGAAAAAAGAAAGAAAGAAGATAAAGTAAAATAAAGTAAGATAAAATATAATAAAGTTATTAAAATAAAAAATAATTATTAAGGAAAAAAACGGACGGATAGAACCCTAGGACAAATGGTGGAAGCAAAGCTATACAGACAAAATCTCACACAGAAGCATACACATACACACTCACAAAAAGAGGAAAAGGGGAAAAAAATCATAAATCTTGCTCTCAAAGTCCACCTCCTCAATTTGGGATGATTCGTTGTCTATTCATGTATTCCACAGATGCAGGGTACATCAAGTTGACTGTGGAGCTTTAATCCGCTGCTTCTGAGGCTGCTGGGAGAGATTTCCCTTTCTCTTCTTTGTTCGCACAGCTCCCAGGGGCTCAGATTTGGATTTGGCCCCGCCTCTGCGTGTAGGTCACCGGAGGGCATCTGTTGTTCGCTCGGACAGGACGCAGTTAAAGGAGCAGCTGCTTCTGGGACTCTGGCTCACTCAGGCCGGGGCGGGGGGGGGGGGGGGGGGGAGGGAGGGGCACGGATTGCGGGGCGAGCCTGCGGCGGCATTGGCCGGCGTGACGTTGCACCAGCCTGAGGCGTGCCGTGCGTTCTCCCGGGGAAGTTGTCCCTGGGTCCCGGGACCCTGGCAGTGGCGGGCTGTACAGGCTCCCCACAAGTGGGGTGTGGATAGTGACCTGTGTTCGCACACAGGGTGGCAGCAGCAGCAGCCTTAGCGTCTCACGCCCATCTCTGGGGTCCGCGCTTTTAGCCGCGGCTCGCGCCCGTCTCTGTTGCTCCTTTAAGCAGCGCTCTTAATCCCCTCTCCTCGCGCACCAGGAAACAAAGAGGGAAGGAAAAGTCTCTTACCTCTTCGGCAGGTCCAGACTTTTCCCTGGACTCCCTCCCGGCCAGCCGTGGCGCACTAACCCCCTTCAGGCTGTGTTCACGCCGCCAACCCCAGGCGTCTCCCTGCGCTCGCTCCGACCGAAGCCCGAGCCTCAGCTCCCAGCCCCGCCCACCCCGGCGGGCGAGCAGACACGCCTCTCGGGCTGGTGAGTGCCGGTCGGCCCTGATCCTCTGTGCGGAAATCTCTCGGTTTTGCCGTCTGCACGCCTGTGGCTGCGCTCTCCTCCGCGGCTCCGAAGCTTCCCCCCCTCCGCCACCCGCAGTCTCCACCCGCGAAGGGGCTTCCTAGTGTGTGTAAACCTTTCCTCCTTCACAGCTCTCTCCCACTGGTGCAGGTCCCGTCCCTATTCTTTTGTCTCTGTTTATTTTTTTCTTTTGCCCTACCCAGGTACGTGGGGACTTTCTTGCCTTTTGGGAGGTCTGAGGTCTTCTGCCAGCGTCCAGTAGGTGTTCTGTAGGAGTTGTTCCACGTGTAGATGTATTTCTGGTGTATCTGTGGGGAGGAAGGTGATCTCCGCGTCTTACTCGTCCGCCATCTTCCTGGAAGTCCCCCTCAACTGAGTAACTAGGCTTTATATAGCTTAGGCACTGGATTCTACCTCACCCAGTTTCTGACTAAAACTGAAGTGGATTTAGCCCCTACCTGGCTTCTGAATAACTGGGCTTTAAAATGCTTAGGCCAGAGCTTCCCTGGTGGCGCAGTGGTTGGGAGTCCGCCTGCCGATGCAGGGGACACGGGTTCGTGCCCCGGTCCTGGAGGATCCCACGTGCCGCGGAGCGGCTGCGCGTCCGGAGCGTGTGCTCCGCAACGGGAGAGGCCCCGCATACTGCAAAAAAAAAAAAAAAAAAGAATATCCTGCATTTGTAATGCAAGAGCCTCAGTTTACAATTGATAAATCTCAGTGGACACAAAAGGTAGGCTAGGTCCATGGCTATTCCTTAACATGCTCTGAGGAGATTTTAACAATTTTGGTTAGTTAACTGGGTTTAGAGCCTGGCTGTACCCTAATAAGACTGTGGCTAAGCGTTAACTCTGCTTTGAATAGGTTTTAATAAGCTTACGCTCTGGATTCTACCTCAGCTGATTTGTGACTAGAACTTAATTAGGTTTAGGCCCTAACTGGGCTCTGACCAAACATAAGCTTAGGCTTAGGCCATGGCTAGGTGTAACGGAGTTGTAACACTTAACTAGGCTGAGGTTCTGACTTGACCTACTAGGCTTCAATTACATTTTAACTAGGCTGAGGTTCTGACTTGACCTACTAGGCTTCAATTACATTTTAACTAGGTTTAGGCCCTGCCTAAGTCTTAACTAAGCTCTGACTAGGACTAAATTTTTTTTATCCTCCTATTAGGACTTCACTAGACTATGACAGCGACTTATTTAGGCTTTGGCCCTATCTAGACCTTTACTGGGCTCTGACTTGACCTAAGGTAGGCTATGGCACTCTTTACGCTTTAACAATACCCTAATGAGGCCTTAACCAAGATAACCAGCTTTTAACTAGGCTTACATCTTGGCTCCACCTTAATAAGGTTCTGACAAGTCTAGCTATGCTTAGGCTCTGGGCAGGCCTAACTATGTCCTTGCTAGTACTTAACTACACTTAGGCCCTGACTACACCTTAACTAGACTCTGACTAGACCTTAACTATGTTTAGGCTAGGCCTTATCTGGGTTATCTAGAGTTTAACTGAGCAACTAGGCCATAAGCAGGCTCTGGCCCTGGCTGCCTCTTAACTGGGCTTACTAGCCCTTAAATAGGCTTAGCCCTAGTTTAGCCTTAACTGGGCTTTGAACCTGGCTACACTCCTGTTAGGTGTAACTAGGACTAGGCCATGGCTATAAGTTAACTGAACTTAAGCCCCAGCTAGGCCTTATCTAGCCTGACGTCCTGGATAGACTCTGGCCTTGCCTTAATTACTGTTTAGGCCTTGGCTAAATCTCAGTTACTCTTTACTAAGAGTAACCTCAATCATATATTCCTTTCAGCCTTTAGCTCACTTAGTTTGCATCTGCCATTACCTCACTTTTCCTGTAGTTTCAGGCTGCCCTCTGAGTCATAAAAAGGAAACAGACATGACCCCACTGTGTCCTCACTGCAACAGGAAATAGACTACTTCTAGCTTCGTTGCAGCCAGATGTATTTATAATGTAACACAGGAAGCAACCACTGAATTCACCTCCCCCCAAGAAACCGGGGGATACTTTTTTAGGTAACACACCACCTGGAAGTACATTTCCTTTTCACCCAGTCAAGATGGTTTATATAACTCTTTCCAGGACACCTACATTTTGTAACCAGTTTTTAATAGCTAGAGAAGAAAGTGTTCCCAAGTACAGGAGCTGTACCCACAGCTTTTGCCTATAATGTGCAATTGGCAGTTAAGAAAAGAGAGAGCTGACACACTACAATTGCAGTAAAGGGAGTGTAAGCTTCACAAGGCTGAACTCTGAGCATGTGTAGACCCTGTGAACTCTCCACAGTTAGCTTATCAGGCCTAATGTGAAGAAGTAGCCAGTTTGGTGTATACTGGCTTGGACTATTAAAGGATACTGAAGTCCTCAGTTGATGACTTAAGAACAGGATGATGAATGCAGCTCAGAGCATGAACCATGAATTCCTGTCTAATGGTTTCATCAATACCCTAGAGACAAGAGACTGGTTATTGGTTCCAAAACCCTGCTATATTATTTGGTTTGGGAGTATGTGTTTGTATAATTCAATTTTTAGTAAAATACTTTTGATTCTTTCCTCATTGGGAGGTCACTTCGGCCAACTAATCATTTTTGTCATCCTTATCAGGTTCTAAGTTAAACTTAAATAGGCCTGTATAGTCCTATTAACCCCTTCAGTACAGGGTGACTCAGTATCAGCCCTGAATGAACCAAATGAAATTTGTAGGTACTATCCAGGGCAAAGCGAGTAAGTAGCCCTGCTCACTGGATAGTGCCCGAACAGGACCTGTTCCTGTAGGATGA
The DNA here is from genome assembly GCF_963455315.2 of Globicephala melas. Classification (NCBI taxonomy): domain Eukaryota; kingdom Metazoa; phylum Chordata; class Mammalia; order Artiodactyla; family Delphinidae; genus Globicephala; species Globicephala melas. The sequence continues at coordinate 33,289,210 of NC_083335.1, forward strand.
AACCACTCCTTACATCAGGCTGTGTGCAGCCTTATGGCAATGGGGCTGATCTGGGCACCGGGACCAGGGAGTTTATGCATTCATTCACTCATCCCACAAATTTTATTTATCACCTGCTGTGTGCTAGATATGGTCCTAGGTACTGGAAATATGATAGTAAGCACAAATAATCGCAGCCCTTGCCCTCATGGAGTTTTCATTCCACAAACAAAACAAAGAGAGGGTCTGCACAGTCATGAATTGAAGCCTAGATTACAACAATCTATACCCTATGGATATCACAGGGCAAAGTCAAATATAATGGGCAAAGCTCAAAAATGACAGAATAGCTTAGCAAGTAGGAGGAAAGACTTAGGTGAATGGCCATGAGGTCGGAAAAATAGACAGCTGCAACAAATGAGTTGTTATCCTCACTTTATAAGTATGAAAACAGAGTTGCTGAAGATCACCTGGCTAGTGAGTGACAGAGATACGATATCAACCTAGAACTAATTGACTCCAGAACCCCCGTGCTTTCCAGAGCCATCACACTACAGGACTGATTTCTGGCCCTGAAAATCTCAGGAAATGAGCAAAGAGCTTTAAGCATCCTTAGATGCTGACTAAACCACTCCTCATCAGCTCAGTCCTTATTCCTCAGTTCTGCCTGCTTCTCAACACTGGGGTAGGCATAAATCAACTATATTCCAATAATTTTTTTTTAAAAAGTCATCAAAAAAAACCCAATGGAGCAGGCATATGGTTTTTTTTTTTACATCTTTATTGGAGTATAATTGCTTTACAATGGTGTGCTAGTTTCTGCTTTATATCAAAGTGAATCAGTTATACATACACATATGTTCCCATATCTCTTCCCTCTTGAGTCTCCCTCCCTCCCACCCCTCTAGGTGGTCACAAGGCACCGAGCTGATCTCCCTGTGCTATGCGGCTGCTTCCCACTAGCTATCGATTTTACATTTGGTAGTGTAGGCATATGGTTTTGATGGAGAGGGAGGCATGAAAATCTGGTGACAGGCCTCCAGGAGTGTGGTGTGGGCAATGGCTGAAAAGAAAGAGATGGTTACAACTGTATAAAACCTCTGGGCTATGACCACTTTTGTGGGAAAACAAACAAACAAAAAAGACTACTTCATGAGGATTCTTTTACAGTAAATTATTGAGAGGGGGTGAAAATAACCAGGAGGTTTAGGACTTATCCAATGTAACAAAATTCTCTGAGGATTTACAGTAATCCCTGGGGTTGTAAGGAATGCTAATGCTTAATAGTCCGTAGTCTGCCAATAAAACAGCAAATTGTTGCATGTAAATAGACTGTCTATATCAGGCAAAAGTAAAATTTAGTTTCTTGGAAGCAAGAGACTAGCCCCATCCCTCTGATTAGTCACCTTGATCCAATGACGGGAGGGAGTTCATTGCACAATGGTATCTAGGGGAAGTCCTGTTGAGAATAGGAAGCCAATCTGCTTCAAGGCCAAGGAACTCCCAAGGTTGTTCAGTACTGCCACCATCACTCAGTTAAATCTTGGAAAATACCAATTAGTTCTGCATCTCTTCTCATACCCCCCCTCAAAGTGTCTCAGAAGCAACTTAGTAATGCTATAGCAAGCTTCTTTTTTATGGCAGCTGGATTCTCTAGCCCAGTTCCCTGGTCAAAGCGTATATATTCTTTGGTCTCCTCCATCTCCCTGGAAGATCCCACAGGGATGCAGTGTACTCCCCACTCAAAGCCTGCTGGCAGGCTAAGTATGACTAATGGTCTTCAATGTCCATTGGGAAAGAAAATGGCTCTATCGTTTGATTTGTCTGTACCACAGAATCCAGAAATTCAATATCACACAATTAATGACAGACTGCTTTTTCTAGTTCTTCAGTTGTTTCCCAGAATGAGAAGTATCTTGTCTTCTGAACTAGAAAGAATGTGGTAGGTAGAAAAAACATGCAGTATAAGGAAGGAAGTGTGTTTTCTAGCTTCTCCCTCTGCTCTTTACGCCTACCATCGCCACTACCACCACCACACCATCCTAAGCAAGTCATTTATACTTTCTGGTCCTCAGTTCTTCTTTCTATAAAATGCAGTAAATTACCCACTTGAAAAAGGGGGAAAGTGGACTAGATAAATGAATCATATCAGCATAGTGGATAAGAGCACAGGGTGTGGAGTTATACAGATCAGGGTCTGAATCACAGCTCTGTCACCTTGTCGCTGTAAGCCCTTGGCATGGCATTTAACCTCGCTGAGCTTCACATTTCCTTCTCTGTAAAAAGGGGGTGGAGAGTAATAATACCTATTTCACGGGCTGTTATGGGGCCAAAATCCAAGACTACTTGGAAGATGCTTAGTTCAATAAATAAACATGACCCTTGTGCAACCTCACTCCTTTTATTTGCATCACTTTGGGGTGTCTTAAGAGTATTTAGCAGGCACTTGATTAAAATGTACTGACTGGTATATCGGACTTGCCCGTAGGGCACTAGGGAGGTTCGTAGGGCACTACCAAGGAACCTCAGAAGCCTGGAACAGGGTGAAAGAACAGGACGAGATATTAGTTTTTCTTTATCCTCACCGCCCCCCCCCCCCAGCTGAGCTCAACCCACATATAGTCATTGCTTTGAACTACAACAAAGAAGTGTCTTCCCGGAACCATAGGCCCCACTGGGATAACTAAAAGTGTCAGGGAGACACTTCAGGTTTAGCCTAAAGAATGAGAGCCAAGGACTCCTGGGTTCTTTGCTCTGCTGGGGCACTGAAACCTTCTGTACCTTTATTTTATACATTCCCTCTTTCTCTGATTTCTCCAACCTCTGGCCAATCTCTGAGGAGGCTACATACAATATACTTGAAACATACTTTGAAAAGAAAAATATTGAATGTTATTAACTACTAGTTGGACTTTGCAAACAAATTAATAAATGCTTCCCTTACAGTTGCAGAAATGCTACAAACCCCTGCTGTAATTAAATCTCTCTCCAGCTTTGCTTTGATAGTCTGGATCCTAGGGGAAGTATGTTGACACCGTTTCAGCACTTTGTGTTTCAGTGCAAGTACTGAGCCATTCATTCACTCCAGGGAAGAGACAGAGAAAAGAATGAGTGTAAGGGTCTCAGAACTGAAAGCAAGTAACCAAGGAAGAAGATCCGTCCCTTTCTGGAGGCTGTGCACTGGACACCAATGTTTCTCAATGGGAGATGGCTTTGGATTGCCCCTGCTGAAGTACGAGGGAAATAAATAAGCTAGGCCCAACTCACCTAGAGCAATGGGTTTCAACTGAGTCAGTTTCCCCCCACCCCAGGGGACATTTGTCACTATCTGGAAATACTTTTGGTTGTCACAACTATTGGAGGCCGGAAGGGAGGTGCCACTGGCACTTAGTCGGTTAAGCCAGGGATACTGCTAAACATCCTACAGTGCACAGGATAGTCTCCCAGAACAAAGACCTACCCAACCCAAAATGTAAATAGTGTCGAGAGTGAGAAAATCTACACTAGAAAATCTTTCTATCCTTCCTATCCTAATAACTAGCAAATATTCTTGAAAGCCTTTCTTGGCACTGTGGGAGATATAAGACATGGTCTCCGCCCTAAGGAAGCTTAGACTCAAATATGGAGACTAACCAAGCACAATGAAGCTACCAGAAAATAAAGAAGTACATCACATAGCTATTTTTTCCTACATAGTATGGTCTAGCCCCCAGGTACTAAAGGAACTTTCAGGAGAAGAGCAGGAGGCATGGCAATCATTCAGGAAAATGCAAGAAGAGTTGAATCTTGAGTTGGTGTTCGATGGAGAAAATTACTCTTGTTGTTAGGAGAAAGATGAGTCTATGCTCACTACCCATACTTCCTTTCTTCCCATTCTCCATTTAATTAGCATCTTGTAATCTAATTTCAGGACTCCACACACTGGAGGACTCCACAGAAAATGTTCTCTTGTAGGTGACCAGTAACATGTTAATCACCAGACCCAATCACCTATCCTCAATATTTATCTTCCTTGACTCCCACCTTTTTGAAATTCTCTTCCTCTTTGGCTTCTATGAAATCATCATCTTGTTCCCTTTAGATCTCTTGGGGCTCAGCCTCTTTCTTTCTATAGCTAACCTCAACAGGTAGGTGGGCCTCAAACTCCAGTCTGCTGTCTTCTTCTCATTCACTGTTTTCTCTTCGTTAATTATTTTATTCATTCATTTATATCCACAAGGATATAGATATAATTCCACAAGGGATTTGAGGTAGTTATAATATCATGCTCTGTATTTTCCCTTAATTCTCATACCCATTCCTACGGTTTCACCCATCATCTCTACATCAGCAACTCTCCAAACTACACCTCTGACTCTGATGTCCTTTCTACACACCACTCCTCCATACCCAACCACCTCTGGGCCACTGTCTGCAGACGCTTCAAATCCAGCATATCCTAAATTTAGAGTAACCAAATAGTCCTGGTTTGCCCAGGACTTTCCCGGTGTTAGCACTGAAATTCCCCACATCCCGAGAATTCCCTCAACAGCAGACCAACCAGATGTATCTGAAATGAATTCATCACATTTATCCCAAATCCAGTTCTCGTCCTGATCTCCTGATTCCCATATACCGTTTAATAGCAGAGTATCCTCAACTCCTCATTACCTTCCACCCCAACACACAATTTATTACCAAATATTGTCAATTCTATCTCCAAAATATCTCTGTCACCATCGCCTCCTTTCAACTCCCACTGCTCTAATTCAGGCCCTTATTGCCTCTCACCTGGAAAGTTACAAAAGACTCCTACTCAGTCCCCTCCCTCCCATCCCCTTTGCCAATTCACCTTCCGTACAGCCAAGATGGATCATTCTGAAACACAAGTCTGATCGTGCATACGTAATCATCTCATCAACATGGAAGTCTTACAGACTGAACCCCCAAAACAGTATTAAACCTAGGCTCTGGGGTATTCAAGCATGACGACTACACAGTGTAATACCTTAGAAATGTTGCCATGACTGACTAAAATGCACCGAGTAATAATATGAGCTGTAAGTGAAAGGGAAAAGCAAAACAAAACCAACCACCATAGTCTTTAGAAGCCAAGAATTTTGAGTCTGTCGGTTACAGTTTTGCATCTTCTCACTTTTTCAGAGAAGTATATGACAGCCACAGTTAAGGTAAGTTAAGTACTGCCAGGGAACTCTGGATAGTATAGACCAGTTATGGCCTTGATATTCATCTGACATAGAATCAACTGGAAGTTACGTTATGCAGAAACTAAGACAGTCTGTGAGAGAATACATTTGCACCCTTAGGCTAAGTTTTAACTTGTCTGTGGCCCGACTTTCAAGTCACCCCCCCATACAAGAGCTATAGGCTTTCCATCCAGCCTGACGAGAAAAAGGAGAATTTGCTTGAGTGACGTTTACAACAGTGTCAGGAAATATGTGTCCCATTTGAATAATGATGGGGGGCAACCAAATTTAGATGATGAGAGTGAAAACTGCCAGATAAAGAAAAAGCCAAATGTTCTCCCTAGAGGGGAAAGAGAGCTCATCCCTCCCTCCCTCCCTCCCTCCCTCCCTCCGCAAAACAAAACTGTCCTCTGTCTCCTCTCAGACACTTGCAGGTGGTAAATTGTTTACAAAGGAACTCACCTTGGGAGTGAAAAGCTGACCTTCACAAAGGCATTAGAAAAAGATAGCTATGAGAAAAAGCAGTGTCATAACCCAACGGTTTACCTCCCTAACATAGGAATTTCCATCGCATTGTAGGTAACTTCCTCGTCCATCTAGGTAAGTAAGAGATGTAGCCGCCCATCAGAAGAAGGCTCCCCCCAGCTAGGGTCCCACCTTTCGTTTTTTGTTTTTTCTTTTTTGGGGGGCCCTTTTTTTTTTCTAGTTTTTCCATCACTTAATGGGGCATTGAAACATTAACACATTTCATTCATCTCCCAAAGACCTTGCTTCTGAAATTCATTCTCCCTTCTCCATCAGGGACCTCCCTAGTCAGGAACACACACGCATACATCATGAACAAATATATATTCCTTCATCATTTAATAGCAGCAACACAACTTCTCAACCGGGGCATTATAAGCCAAGGTCTCTGCCCTACAGGCGTTTAGAGTCTAATCAGGGAGACCAATAAGCACGATTAACAGCAAGGAAGTAGATTGCATAGTCATTTTTTTCTATAGTTGCTATAGTAACTTGGACAAATAACACTGGAATCTTTAAGAAAACTTCAAAAAAATAAAGGAGCATGAGGGAATAATTTTAGGGTGATGAAGATGAACTCAAACTGCAGTAATTGATCTGTACACTTAAAATAGCTGCTTTTTTATTGTAAATTATATCTCAATAAAGTTGATTTTTAAAGTGCAAAAAAAGAGAAAACTTTAAATTTTTCAAAGAATGGAATTAGAGTTCATTCAGGTGTAACACAGGGAGAGAGGTTTTGAAGGTACGAGAAAAAAAATTCAGAGTTGGGACTTGCTTTCTGTCTCTCTCTCTCACACTCACATACACCACACACACACACACACACACACACACACACACACACACCCCTTGCTTTTGTCATATAATATGGTTCAAGCTTATTTAGGCTTAAAGCATTAAACAGCTCGTTCCAGAGTAAATCCTCTGCTGTCAGCTCCCCTCTAGGCCAAAACCACTATGTTCACTGCCCTGCTGATTCCCACACCTCTACCTTCAGCTCTAAACTTCAGTCTTTTTTCAGCATTCCAAAGCCCTAGCAAATCAGCAAGAATAAGACAAGTACGACTATTTGGTATTTAAGTGAACACTCACTCTGTGCCTAGCACAGAGCTAACTTTTGTCTATCTGTTGTCGTTAATACTCCAAATAATCCAGCTACCGCTTTTTAAAGAATTGACTATGTGCAAGGCATCCAGACACTGTGTCAATGACTTTTCATATGGAGTATCTCATTTAATCCTCACAACAGTCCTAGGAGACAGGCAATATTATTATTTCCATTTACAGATAAGGAAACTGTGAATTAAAAGGACTTGTCCAAGGGCACACTGTGAATACATGGCCAAGCCAGAGTGTGACCTCAGCTCTAACTCCAAAGTCTACATACCGGAGACTGTGTTGTATGATGGTTAGAGCCGCAGGTTAGCAAATTTTTTCTGTAAAGGCCGGATAGCAAATATTTTAGGCAGCATAGGTCATAGGTCTCTGTTGTAATTACTCAACTCTGCCAATGTAAAAAATAAGCGTGGCTATATTGCAACAAAACTTTATTTACGCAAACAGGAGACAGGCTCCATTTGGCCCCCAGTTTGATGGCCCCTGGGTTAGAGCATCAGTGGTGTACTCAGACCTGGGCTCAAGACTTGTTCTTTAGTCTCTCTGTGGCCCAGATTCTTCATCTGTAGAATAGTAATAATACCTCCTTCATACAGTCATCATGAGGAATAAGGATTAAAGGAATGAACAAAAATACAAAGTACCTGGCACACAGTAGAGTGCTCATTAAGTCATGATTAAAAGCCCACCATAAGGCTGGCCCCTAGAAGGAAGGAGAAAGGAAATGGGTTAGGATAGGTACCGCTCTCTTTAAAATTAAGCCACCAGGCTCCAATAGTCTTGATAGTCGGCAGCAATAATTACTCCCTCAGAATGCCAGCTAATTCTATGCTCCCACCAGCTACACAAACCTTGTTCTTTTTTGAGTTTACATTCCTATTTTAGTCATTAGTGAGAGTCTCGTGGTTTCAAGGGAGGGCAGGAATATGATTTTGTCATTATTTGCTAGGTGTTTCCTTCAGGAATGAGATTCTGGTCACTGGAGTCGTGTCTGGCACAGAGTAGGTGCTCAGTAAATGTTGCTGGCTTGATTGAACTGGCTTTGGAGTGGTACTTCCTGGAAGCAGAAGGAAAGTGACTTCCTAAAAGCCCTCAAAGCACTGAGGACTCATGTTTTCTTTGCCCATGTGAGCACGCCTGCGTGTGTGTGTGTGTGTGTGTGTGTGAGAGAGAGAGAGAGAGAGAGAGAGAGAGAGGGAGAGAGGGAGAGAGGGAGAGAGAAGAGGGGGAAGGAGAGGTGTAGGAGTATGGGGGGGGGTTACATTAAGCACACAGGAGCCAAGCTCCGTTGGTCTCTCTAAGCCTTGCTCCGGAATAATCACCCAGTGAAAGCCACTCGGAGCAAGTTTTTTTTGCTTTGAGCCAAAACCATACTCTTGGAATCTTCCATCGTGGCTTTAAAGAACCTCCTGAGATACTATAGCTTGTTAGCCAGCCCCGAAAAAGCCATTCTTCCTGCAATCCTGACTTGCCAGTCTTTCTCAATGAAAAATTCTCTCCTTTACCTACCAAGCTGTCTCTCATCCTCTCAGATGCCTTGCATAACAATCCAGTTTTCATTCTGGAGTTTGTTAGAGGTATTTATAGGATCTGACTGTACAATGAGGACGGTACTGACTCCAACTGGATGTACTTCTCCAATGCACTATTCCTCCCCACCTCCCCTCCCTAACCCTGCTACCGCCGCCATCAGTCTCCTTTCCAGAATTCCAAGTCAGTAACTGGCATGATAGAACACACCCTCAGAACATTCAGAGGAGCTGATCATGGAAGCAGTGCTGATGTGTGCCAACTGTCTAGGCAAAGACTGTGTCAGGTCACATATATAAGTCACTTCAAGACTATCCATCCAAGAAGCAACAGTTCTGCATCTCATGATAATAACAATAGCCATAATGTTGAAAATAGCTAACATTGTTGAATGCTTCCTCATCTAATTCTCACAATGGTTTAGTGCTCTATGCTTTGATATTTTTATTCCTTGAGGTATTTCCCCTTCCAGCCTCTCGATTTAAACCAGTAGGATCGCAACTCCCAGCTGACCCCCAACCACATCCTGTCTGATTTTTTTTTTTTTTTGGAGTAGAGTTGATTTACAATGTTGTGTTAGTTTCAGGTGTACAGCAAAGTGAATCAGTTATACATATACACATATCTATTCTTTTTTAGATTCTTTTCCCATATAGATCATTACAGATTATTGAGTAGAGTTCCCTGCACTATACAGTACTGTCTGACTTCGTATTTGGTTTTTAGTGGGTTTCCAGGCTCTCTTCATCAACTGCCCTGACACACTAGGTCACTTGCTCCCTCCCAGGTGAGCCGTTTTCCCATGTAGGCTCCCTTTCTAGAACTTCCCGCTTTGGAGTAGGAAGTGAGCACCCATCACCCTCTGCTGCCATCTCATGGCTAGAACAAACCATTGCATTGGATTTAATTCCACAGCACTAGATGCTTTCAGAGCCCCTTACCTCCAACACAGGAGAACTATAACAGCTACCAGGAAATCCCATTTAGCTAATTCTGACTGCTGTGTATACTTGCAAATGGAAAATTATATATTTTTAAAATGTGTTCTAAAACAGAGTTTTCAGCATCTAGCTCACTTTCCTCCATTTAGTTCAAATTAGTGAAGTTTAGCTGTAGTTTGAAATTAGAGGTGTGACTGCCAGTTGACTTATTTTGTGCGTCTGCACCTGCGTTGCCATTGCTGTTGGGAGCCCAGCTCGGGAACCAAGTTGACTAGCTAAGTGCAACGACAGCCAGCTGAGTCCCAAATGTCTCCGTAACCCCTGGGTAAGCACACAGCTCCTTTCTTTCAGAAAAAAAAATCATCACCATGGATTAGTGATCTTAACAGATAAATAGCAAATTGTGTTAGACAGAGACTACATGTAAAATGTAGGGGCTACTCCGCATCATAATCTGGAACTAAACTACTTGCCAAAACCTCTTTCTTCGTCTCAAATTTCTGCTGCGGTGGTAAAAAAAAGCAGAACCGCTTAATGAAAGTACAGCTCAGCAAGCTCCCGCACTGGTGAGGGAAGGAAGGTGTTTTGAACGTTTCTCCCTCTTTGGGAAATCTTGCATTGCTACCGATTTCCTTTGTGAGCATTTTTTCTCCTCAACGGAGCCCAGCTTGATTGGCAACTACAAAACAAACCAACAAAAGTCGTTCTATCTCGGGTCATTTCTGCTGGCTTTTTAAATACACTTTTATACACAACTAGACTATTTTCTGAAGAACTGACATCTGAGGCAATGAAAGTTGGGCCTATTCCAACGTGCAGCCATTTGCTGAGGGAGCAGAAGAAGATTCTTGAAGATCAGTAGACTTTTTCAAACCACCGAGAAAGGCCCTTTATCTCAGATCCTGCCATAGCCAGGAACTTGATTTTTCTTCCCAAACCTGATCGTCTCCCCTGGGGCGGGGGGAGCCACTCATTCTCACCTTTTAGATTTTCTTTTCCTCCAAATGAACTAAAGGAAGAAGTGTTTGCAGCTGTGGATCCCCCAGCTTGAAGTCAGCTGATCCCTTTTAGGAAACACAAAGATAACTCACTGCCAATTACTTCAGAGAACAACAGGCCCAGACTGCCTTCCAAACCCCTGAATGTGAAACATATGTCAAGGTGACCTTCCTTCCAGCCTCACCTATTGCACTTTTGTACACACCCAACAATTTAAAATCATCTGACAATAACCAGTTAGGTGACACAAACGTGGGACTGACTTGTTTGATCCTGATCTAATTTTTCTCTTGCTGACAGCCTCCATGGCAGGCGACATGGTAGATGGCGGGAGTTAAGAAAGACTTTTCTTCACTAAAGGTTCACTGCTACTGGCTTTTTTTTCTCTGCCTCATAGCCTGGCTTACTTCTCAAGACCCCACCCCCCACCCCACATCCTCTGCTCCTACCGGGGGACTTTCCCTCATTTTCCATTATCTCCGCAAAGTGGGGACTCAATCAATAACCAGGGAAGTCTGTCCCTAGCTCACTACTCTTAAACGAGCTCTAACTACAGTGCCTGACACAGAGTAGGCACTCAGATGTTAATTGTTGTTGTTGTTACTATTTAACCTCTCTGAGCCTCAATTTTCTCATCTGTAAAATGGGTGTAAATACAGTACCAACCTCCTGGGCTTAGTCAATATATAGAAAATGCTTTTAAAAGTATCCAAAACAAAGGAAGTTCTGTATACATCTAATCTGTGATGGTTATGACTACTACTAATGCCTTGAGAGCACACAGAATGTGAGGTGAAAAGAGAAACGTGTGTGTGTGTTGGGGGTACTTTGGGGGAAAAGAGTTCTGTTTGGGTTATGCATTTGAAATGCCCACTGCGCAGTTGAACATTTAGGTCTGAAGTTTAGCAGGGAGGCAGAGCGGAAATTTTCTCACTTTAACGAATATAGTAAATGCCTGTAAAGCCCCTGGGGATGTGAAATGTTACATAACATACACGATTGTTCCTCCCCTTCAGAAGCTTACCGTTGTAAGAAGGCCAAGTCAAGGGTTCTAGGTATAAATGTAACATGAGGTAATCTCTAAGTGATACCACAAGGAAGAAGCAAGGTGGTCTGGGCTCAAGACGGAGGGATTGCCTCTGGCTGGGGCAATCAGGGAAGGCTTCCAAAAGGAAGTGATGTTCTCTGATTTAATAATTCTCTGTAGCCTTTCCTTATGACTCTAAGTGCCTGCTGATTTGTCCTGTAAATGCCCTGAGTGCCTACGTTGTGGTGCCTCATAACAAAGTCATGAGCTTTTCCTAACGCTAAATGGATCTGATTTGAATGACTAGACTTTATTCTGACTTTTCTTTTTATAAAATGGTGGTAACAGAAGATCAAAGGGGCATAGGTTTTTTTCTTTTTTTTTTTTCATGTCCTTACTTGGCAAAATAATCTGGATTTGGAGGGGAGTGGCCTTCACTGGTCTGTTGAGAGCCAGCCATCTGGGGACCTGACACCTTTACCATCTGTAGCGCTTGTGCAGGAGTCTGAACACAAACCTTATCGTCCCGTTACTTCTTTCACGTGAGTTTGGCTGGCCTCTCAGTGGGATCCTGCAGGCAGAATCACTGTCACTCTCTCCTGTTGGGACCCTCTCCCCTTGTGCGCCACACAGAACCGGGCACAGCACGTGTACAGAGCTACTTGTTAAAATGCCTGAACTGAATCACGTGGACCTTGCATCCCCTTGGCTATGAGCAAGTCAGATTCTGTTCTGCCTTGGGTTCAGCATGGGAATCAGGCACTAAAGTCAGGTGATTATTTAGACAGCTGGCAGGTAGGTCCCTTATAGCTAGATAACTGGCTGATATGAGGTACTCACTTTATTTTATTTTATTTTTTTTTGAGGTACTCACTTTAAACTGTTAAGGGTGGTTAGTAGTTTTACATATTACCACTTCCTACAAACATGAATATAACTTCAAGGCCTTAACCCAAAGCAACAAATGATGTGGGCATTTCAGTCACTGTGGCAAGGCCAATGGGGAAGCTACTGGAAAATTCAGCTTTCTGCAGGCCTCAGCTCATACCATCCAGAGATTGATAGAGTACAGTGTTTAAGAGCTTAGTCTATGGTCAGCCAAGCGAGGGCTCCCATCCTGGCTCCACTACTTACTAAGAATGTGAGCTTGGGCTCAGTCTCATCGTCTATAAAATGGGTATGACACTGATATCTGCCTTTAGGGTTGCTGTGAGATGATCTGTGTGAAAATCTGGTACAGTGTCTGGCACACTATAAGAGCTCATTGTATGGTAGTTAATCTATGTTAAGAATAGCTCCTAGTTGCAACTCCTAAGGGACTTGACTTACCTATCAGACTTCACCCCCTACATACACTGAGGGCAAAACTTCCCAAATTGTTCTACAGGTTCAAGGCAATTGCTATTAAAAACCCAGGTTCCTTTTTTGCATAAATTGACAAGAAGATCATAAAATTCACATGAAATGCAATGGAGGCAGAATAGCCAAAACAATTTTGAAAAAGAGCGAAGAATTTAGAAGATTCGTGCTTCTCAATTTCAAAAGTTACTACAGAGCTACTGTAATCAAGACAGCGGGGTACTGGCATAAGGATACACTTACTGATAAATGGAATAGAATTAAGAATCCAAAAATAAACCCTCATATTTATGGTTAGTTGATTTTCAACCAGGGTACCAAAATGATTTAATGGGGAAATAGTAGTCTTTTCAAAAAATGGTGCTGGGACTGATCTTGGGTGGCCTCGGCCTGTACTGGCTTGAAGCAGGGTTTCGATTCCCCAGCCAGAGATTGAAGTCAGGCCTCAGCAGTGAGAACACTGAATCCAATCATTAGACCATCAGGGACAGTAGCCAGTGACAAGGCCCTGGCCTGTCGGCTTTGCAGAAATGAATTTCCACAAAGAGACGGAAAGTGGTGAAACAAGTGTTTATTAGGAGGAAAAAGAGTACGTGTGAATAGACACACGGGCAGGCTCAGAGACAGAGTTACACCACGTGGTAGTTTGAATCACTTAAATGGGGCATTTCTTCCGGGTTTCCTGTGGCCAATCACCTCGCTTTGCCTGGCTCTGAGTCTGCATTTGGTCTATCTCAGGGTTCTCCCCTGTATGCGAGCACACCTCTTAACCAAGATGGATTCTAGCGAAGAGGTCTATGGGTAGGTTGACATCACTTACTATGGGGTGGCGCCTCCTCCCTTTTTGACCCCCCCAAGGAGCCTTTCTGCACTCGTGTAGTTGGGAAGGTCTCCTTGACCTCGAGAATGAGAAATATATGGTCTCTTTATCTGTTATCTGGGCAGGGCTTAGCTCCTCCTCGCTCCTGCTATTATCTTTGTCTTGGAGTATCTGTCCACGGGGGACGGACTCTAGCTGCTCAGCCTGGGGTCCATCTATCTCCTGCCTCAGGACAAAGTGAATATCCACAGGCAAATAAATGAAGTCGGACCCCTTCCTCATACAATATGCAAAACTTAATTTAAAATGGATTAAAGACCTAAGTATAAGAGGTAAAGCTATCAAACTCAGAGACAAACACATAGGTGTAAATCTTTGTGACCTTGGATTGAGCGATGTTTCTTATATATGGCTGCAACAGCACAAGCAACAAAAGAAAACATGAAATGGACTTCATCAAAACTAAAAACTGTTGCTCTAGGCTCTGTACAGTTCGGCCTTTATAGTGCGGTCAAGCATACAACACACGGGCACTGCTGTTTTTCCTGCAGTCCCTCTTTGTGAGGCATTCTCGAAATCCACTAGAGATCGATTAAATAGACTCAAATTGGAACTTCAATATGCGAGCAGGAATTAGGATTGTGCTTTCAAAGCTCACAGATGTGTCTGGATTAGATACTACGTGGTGGCTTGAGACAAGTTTGTTTTGTAATATTCTAATTGCAGTTTGTTCTGCCAGAGTCCATACCACCCTATACTACTCTTGTCAGATATAAAAATAGAAAATAAAAACCTGTTCAACTTTAAAGTTATTATGTTCAGCCAAATCGAAACTCAGAGCAGAGGCATTGAACGTAAAGGTTGGGTGGTCATATCCACTATTAAAAGAAGTTTCACATCCGCATTTTTGCTTTAGGGGAGAGGGATTTCTTGGGTCAGAGTTATTGGGGATACACAAGGAGAAGAAGTCCTAGGAGACCATAAAGACCGTGGCAAAGTGGTCCAAATATCTGGTTCTGGCAGCAGCTGGGGGACAATACTGTAGAACAGCAAACTACAAATTGCTGCCTGTTTTGTTAATAAAGTTTTATTGGCACACAACTACACCCATTCATTTACATACTATGTATCGCTGAGTTTGTGCTGAAACAGCTGAATTGAGTCTTTGCAAAAGGGATGATATGGTCTGCGAAGTCCCAAATACTTACTATCTGGCCCTTTACAGAAAAAGTTTGCTGACCCCTGCTGTGTAACACCAGTACTACAGTCTGGATATCTCCATTTAGATGTCCCACAGACAAATCTAACTCAGCAGGTATAAAAATGCATGCATCTCCGTAACTTGCTCCAGCTTCAGTGTTCCCACTCTCGATTAATGGCACTACTGTCCACCAATTCACCCAAAAGAGAAGCCTCCCTCCCTTTTACCCTCTCACCCTATATATTACTTCACTTCCCACCCATCACCACATCCTGCCAATTCTACCTCCTCACTATATTTTGAATCTGAGCACATCTCTTCATTTCCACTGCCATTACCTTAGTCTGAGTCACGATCATTTTGTACAACATTGACAACAGCTTTCTGACTGGTCTTCCTGCCCCTAGTTCTGCCCACCCTCTGCCCCCAATCCATTTTCTACTCAATAATCATAGGATCTTTCTAATGTCTAAATCTGATTCTGGCACACGCATAATGATATATGCAGCTAAGATTTAATGATCCCTTACTATTTGCGACACATAGTTCTAAGTGCTTCATGTATAGTAACTGATCTTAATCCTCACATGAATCCTATATGGCAGATGTTGTTATTAACTCCATTCTTTAGATGAAGACTTTGAAGAGCAGAGAGAACCAGTGCAATCTAGCTCGAGTGTCTATAGTCTTAACTACTCTACTATACTGCTCTACACACACACACACACACACACACACACACACACACACACACGAACCTATCATTTATGGCTTCTCATTGCTCTTAAAATGAGTCATACTATTTATAATGGCCAAAGACTATCATTTTTTTTGAGTTGTGTAGCCCTTTATTAGCGACTAAAACATAAGGCATCTGTTGTACAACACGGGTAGTAATTGACTATAACTGGAGATTTTTATATTCTAATACAGATCATTTATAAATGCAATTTCTTTATTAAAAAGCTTCCACCCTTTTTGTTTGTGTACAATTTGCAAAACTATTCTGAAAGCGGAGTATATGTGTACAAGTCTGCAAGGAGTGCAAATTCAGGATATGGTAAATGTTTCACAAGTTACTTTCCAAAAACTGACTGCCACAACTGTGCCAAAGACTATCATTTTGATCTCCTGTAGCCCCTGCCTACCTCTCCAGCCTCATCGCTTGCCATCCGCAGCCTTGCAGTTCAAGCAGCAGTCTCCCCAGACGGCTCCACCTCCCCATACCAGTAACGCTCTTTTTCACCTCCATGCCTTTAGTCATGTTATCCCCGCTACTCTGGCTGTTTACTCTCTTCCCATGTCCTTCACTACACCTAGCCAGCTTCTACACATCCTTCAATGCTCCACTCAGGTCTTACCTGCTCCAGGAAGCCTTTGCAGAGTAGTCCGAATTTGCCCTTCCTTTGTGCTCCCATTACGCCTTGTTTTCCTATCCATTTCCATGCCCTCACTAGACTGTTTCATAACTGTCTTTTTATATATGTGTCTCCCTCACTAGACTGGGTGCTTCCAGTGCTTCTCCCGTTGCATCCAAATAGTTTGCTTTACCCTCCTACTTTTCTATACTTTTTTTTCTAGGACCTTTTCGTCCCAGCCTTTGGCATAAGCTATAATGCCAAGAAGAGTAGAAAGGGACTGTATGGGATTTTGTCTTTTGTGTGTAAATGTGTGAAAAGGAGATGTGAGGACATAAGGGGGATGGTGAACATCTTTGGAGAAAATGAGATCACATGATAAAAAGACTTCAGAGCTTTTTTTTTTTTTGTCATCTGGTAATAGTAAACTGCTTTAGGGTAGGCTAGTCCCTAAAACGGATAATGGCTCAGACACAATAGAATTATCTCAGTCATGTAACTGTCCAAGACAGATATTCTTGGTCAACAAGATAGTTCTCCTCCACATAGTCACTGAAGGACACGGGCTGACAGGAGCCCCTAGGCCACCCTGAGCTACCACACCCCACTCAGCAAGAAGGGGGAGAGAACATAGAGGAGCACACATGGGGGACATATATAGTCCAGGCCTAGAGGTGCCACTCATCATTTCTCCTCACATTCCATTATTGAGAACTTGGTCGTGTGGCCACGCCTCACTGCAAGGGAGCCTGGGAGATGTAGTCCAGCCTGTGCTCAAGGAAGAAAGAATGGTTTTGGTGGGAAGCTAGTGACCTTCACAGATATACCGACAGTAAAATTGGGCTAGTTTACCTCGGGTGTTAGGTAAATGATGGAAGAATTTTATTTCCTTTGTACTAGTAAGCTGTATGGTGCAGTGCTGTTTAACCTTTCCCATGGGAAGCTGGAGTAATCAGATAGAGGCAATCTTTAAAATCATTGCTGACAGTTGAGCTCCCTACTGAGTTGCTTACCAGGAAGTAACAGCCGGAGGGTGACTTGCAATGCTGATGATCTCTTAACTATTAATCACTGACACTCTGTAGATTGCCTTTAAGTAAAATCCCAGCTGAGTTAGACACTGTCGTATAATATTGGCCCCCAAATAGCTTTGCCTCCTTTGCATGTCTAGACTAGGGAGCGTGTTAAATAAATGGCAAAGTAGCAACCTGATTCTTTGCTAGCCAACCAAGAGGTGCTCAGAACCAAAAGGGAAAAAAGAAAACGTCAAAAAGGGAACTCATTTCCATTCCAAACCACAGCCACAGGCATGAGCTTATTTGCTGCCAGTTCGTGTTTGCCCAGAGTACACATTTGTTGATGACCTCATGTAAGCTAGGGGAATGAGTAAAAGTGAATCCGTCTGAAATGAAACATCCCCATGATTCTCTGCTAAGAGGCATGTACATTCCCGGGAGAACTTTGTAAAACAGCTGCCCACGCTCTACTCCCCGGGGAGGCTCATTTAGTGGGCTGTGGTGTGACTTGGGAATTGGGATTTTTTTTCATGTTCCCTGGATGATTCTGACGCAGAGCCAGGTTCGGGGAAGCATCTCTCTAACACAGTGGGAGGGGAACTAGGGGGCCACGCCAAAGCACAAACCAGAGTGATTGATTCTGTTTAATGTATGAAACAGATAATCAACCCTAAGGAAGATCCAGTCTCCTAGCTTGACATGCAGAGCTGTCTCTGAGGTTAGACCCACGCATGGGAGCCTGGAGATCAGGCCTCCTCTGGGGATTGGCCGTGCAGCTGGCTATAAACTAGGAGAGCTATTATGAATGTAGACTTCCACCTGGACACCCCAGATGCCTGACTTGTTCTCTTCTTTTCCCAGTTTGTGGCCCAGCCCAACTGCCAACAGTTGCTTGCCACTCTGTGGTACGATGGCTTCCCTGGATGGCGGCGGAAACACTGGGTAGTCAAGCTTCTGACGTGCATGACCATTGGGTTCCTGTTTCCCATGCTGTCTATTGCTTATCTGATCTCACCCAGGAGCAACCTTGGGCTGTTCATCAAGAAACCCTTTATCAAGTTTATCTGCCACACAGCCTCATATCTGACCTTCCTCTTCATGCTTCTCCTGGCTTCTCAGCACATCATCAGGACGGACCTCCATGTGCAGGGGCCTCCCCCGACTGTAGTGGAATGGATGATATTGCCTTGGGTTCTCGGTGAGTCAAAGAGACCAGGAGCTATGGCCAGACTGCCTGCTGGTCCTGTCTAAAGAAACTACTGGAATAGGCAGTTGGACTGGCCCTGAATTCGGGCACCTTCCCTCTGTGCAGTGGGGTTGTCCTTTGTTGGGAGTGTCAGAAATGTGGTTCCTTCCTCCCCAGGCCCTGGCCGCTCAGCACCACAGGGTTCACCGTGAGATTGACAGTGTACCCAAGGCTTGTTTCAGCTAACCTAACATCATCAAGGACAAGGAAGTTGTCTGTCAGTTGATTTAGAGGGAAAGCCAAGTGTTAAGTCAGGACAGGTTCAGGTAAGCTAGGCAGGGCAAGTGCTGGTCAGTCTATTCAATGCCTTCTTTCCCATAACTGGGGTTGGGGGGCAGGGTGGCACTCGGATCTGCTGCTTTCTTGTGACTACTCCACACAATCCCACTACTTATTCAGGGTCCACATCCTATTTAGATACTGATTTCACAACCAGAGGGAAACCTTGGGAAATTCACACAAGTCATGGTTAAAGCAGCCTTACCAGAAGCCTCCAGGCATAATTCCATTGCATTGGACCCTCCAATGCATTTCCATCCTCCAAGTCCTTGCTGCTCGAACTGTGGTCCCCAAACCAGCAACGTCAGCATCATCTGGGAACCTGTGAGACATGCAGAATCTCAAGTCTCACCCTGGGTCTGTGGAATCAGAATCTGCATGATCTCCGGTAGATTCCCGCGTATTTTAAAGTCTGAGACTCACTGCTTTAGACCACAGCCACACCTTTTACTGCTTTCCACATTCCAAGGCTAAAGAAACATCTATGCCATCAGGCAGAATTCCATGAAACCCACACGCAATGAGAGGAGAGAGGAGAAAAGAGGATTCTAAATTATTCTGGGCCCCATAGCCTAGCTCCAGTCCCAACATCCAGTACTTTGGACCATGGCCAGCTTTTGCTCACCTCAAAGCTCATTGAGAAGTTTTCCCTCTAGCACATAGTGGAAACTAAGGACTATGGGATAATAGTGACCTAATTAATTCATTGATGAAATTACCCCTACTCTAAAATGGGAAGAGGGTAGAATCAGACGCCCTGAATTGCAACAACATTCCAGTAACTGTGGTAACGATGTAAAAGTGAGTAGTATCCAGAAAATTATAACATATAGACATCTTTAGGTAAAGCCTATCTTGGCGAGTTCAAGACAGGGAGGTGAGGTAGTAAAGAAAGAAGAAAGTTATTACTATCTCTAGGGGCTCCACTGACCCCCAATTCATTCATTGATTTCCTCTTTCTTCATTTGGGAGAATCCTGCTATGATGTCTAGTCTGACGCTGTGAAGAAATAAACCTTTTGCCTCCTTCAGGTTTCATTTGGGGGGAGATTAAGGAGATGTGGGACGGTGGATTTACTGAATACATCCATGATTGGTGGAACCTGATGGATTTTGCAATGAACTCACTCTACCTGGCAACTATTTCCCTGAAGATCGTGGCCTATGTCAAGGTAACTTGGAATGTTCGCCATTTTTCTTAAACAATGATTTTGGTTACATTAAGCTTTAGCTGTGGGAGCATAAAAAGTTTAGGAGGAAAGTGCTGATGACAGTTCAGTCCGTGTGGAAAAGTACCATAAAACAGACATTCTTTCAGTGGTTTGTAAGCAGTGTCCACCTAACCAAAGAAAGTGGAGAATGGAGCAATTTGCCAATGAATTCTTAGCTTCTTCAACTCTGACAGTCACCCATCTCAATTAGCGTTTACGTCCTTTCTACAATGTCCTCGCCAAGAAGATGGCCCACTGATGCTTGCACAGGGCAGAGACTAGGAAATTCACTGAATTTCCAGAAGCCTCTCTCAATACTTGTCACTTCATTAAAAAGTGCTACTTTGTATTTTTCTAATATTATTCTCCCTGTGACACATCCATTAGTAATCCTTCCTCCCTATAGGGTCAAACGGAACGGGGCTGTTCCTTCTCCATAAAGGGCTTTCAATACGAAGTCATCTCTCCCTAACCCGCTGAGCTGTCTCTTCCCAGAGCTAAATATTCACACTTCCCTCAAGTGTGCTTCATTGGATAGGGAGCAGAACCCTAGAATCACATCACTTCCACCACCAGGATGATCATTCAAGCTGTTATGAATCCCGCCTTTCGAGTATCACCCAATCTATGTCTCTCTACGAATCTAGATCACACACACACACACACACACACCACCTTGATGTTGTCCCTGCACAATGTACAGCCTGAATTATCCTGAAAAACAGCTTCACGTCCAACACCTCATGCTGGGTAGTCACAGGCTCTGAGTTCGAGTTTGGTGCTCATTAGATAATGGAATGGCTGTGCTCCCTATACCCTGAATTGAACTGCTCCAGCGTGAGAAAGGCTGACAATCCCATCTCCAAGATTGTCTAGTCAGTCATGCTTTTTGGCACTAAATCCCACATGAAGGAGTTTTAGAATGGGAATATGGCTGTCCCCCAAATCGCCAACTTAGTTTATTTTTATATCCCTAATATGCATATTGCATAAATTTTAAGACCTTTGGAGTTAGTTACATGGAGCGTGAATATTGAATGCAGTCCTGAAACATTTTTGAAAGCCTAAGAGTATGCTTTCACTGATGGTGATCGTTTAACACATACTTACAACTTCGTTACAAGAAAAAGCTGGTAAGGAAAATGTTTGAATCTATGGTTAATGTGCCTGGATGACTAAGTAACACTGTTTGCCTAAAAAAAAAAATTCTTCGTTTGGCAGTGGTATTTATATCCTGAAGGGACAATAAATTATCAATCTAGAAATTGGTGGGTTCTGCTTAAACAGGAAAGTTTAGAATAAATGATCAAAAGGATTAACCCCTGGGGATGTGAAAATGTGTCAACAGATGCCCAACGTTAGTTAATCACATAACCTGTCCAATTTCACTGGCAAGCCTTCCAAGGACCAGATACTTCCCCACCATAGACTGTAAGGATAAATCAGCTCCACTAAGCTGAGTAAATGCCCCTCAACTGACATTGAACCCAAAAAAAGACATTTGCCAAGAAGTTAGAGTCCTTCTCAAGAAAGGAGAATTTACCAAGCAAGACATTCCACGTGCAGACTGGATTTGCACTGAGAAACTATCAATGGGCAGTCTGGTCCACGCTTGCACAGAGGCACACCAGTCTGAAATGAACTTCTCCAAGTAGGCTGAGCCAACCTCTACGAGGTAAAGACACAGGGCTGGTCCCCAGGCCCTTTGAAAAATTTCAGGTCACTATTGTACTGAGGCAGTACAGAAGCACCATGGCATAAACTGGCCTTAAGAAAATCCTTCATTAGCGTGAAAAACTAGTCAACAGTGTATATACTCCACCTCACATTATTTTGCTTTTGAGCTCACCCCCCTTTGAAAAGCGTAGAGGCCAATTTTCAAGCTGCATTCCATCCCAAAGAACATAAGAAAACTCACCTGCCTCCCAATATCACTAACTCAAGAGTCAGGAAACGTAAATGTAATCCCTGCTCTGATATTTAGGAGCTAGATTAGCTGGATTACCACAGGCCATCCTTCTACCTCTCTGAGCCTCAGACACTGCCTCTGAAAAATAAAACTGGACTAGATCAATGGATTTCAGGCCTTGAATTGTTTTCCATGGAACCACATCTTGAAATTAAAACTTATGCAGAACTTGAATATATTAAGGAGCTCAAAGGAATGAATTTGAATCGAGGAATGAATCTTCCAGGCCTCCTCTTTGGTTTCCACAGTAGCCACCAGGTGCTTCCACTGAACCCTCAGGCTTGAAGGAACGCAATTTGAAAACCATTTGCGTTTGATCAGGGGTCAGCAAACTATGATCTGCAGGCCAAACTGGGGCCACTGCCTCATCTGTTTATGTATTGCCTGTTAGTTCTAGAAGGAAAGAGTTGAGTAGTTGCCACAGGGACCATATAGTCCACAAAGCCAAAAATATGTACTATCTGGCCCTTGTCAGAAAAAGTCTGCTGACCTCTACGTAGGCTAAACGAGCTCCAAGTTTATTCCCTGCTATCATATTCTATAATATCTTTCTCCAAAAATATACATGCAAAGAATAGATTTGCCACGAGAATCACCTTTCACACTTTTGACTGTCCTGCAAATCCAAACTCACCAGCCCATGGGCAGAAGACTTCCCTGTGGTTACAGGTGTGCCTGTGGAGAGAGAAAACCCTAAATTGAGTTATGCATGTTCCAGTTGAGAGTACCTAGTTTTAAAATATAGGTCTGTTTTGTTATCAGCAAAGAATCTGCATCTTTCACATAGACCACCAAACCTGTAAAGGCCTATCTAACATATGTGCTGTGATATCAACTATCATATATGTAATATTTAACGGAAATAGTGCTAGACTGAGTGTGCAGAGACCTGAGTTTTGGTCCTGGCTCTGCCACCAACTTGCTGTGTGACCTTAAGCAACTCACTCTGCCTCTCTGGATTTCAGCTCCTCCACTTGTAAAACAGGCATAACAATGTCCACCCCTCACAACGATGCAGCAAATGTTTTCTTTAGAAAGAAAAACAGAGAGATACAAGATTTGGCCAAGAGTGTGTAAGACCAATTGGCCACCCCAAGTCTATTTGAAACAGAAGCAAGTTTTCTCCAAACTCCTCTGACAGTGAAGAATATTGGATACACACAATGATTTTAACAACACCAGTTTCCTCAGTTGTTGGAAGCGAAGCACATTTTAGAAATGCTAACAATATAATTTGGCCCTCGATGCAACATTTTCTCAGGAAAGTTGTTTACATTTAGTCCTGAGAAATTGTGATATTTAGATGAGTGCTCAAGGCAATATGCTTCGGATTGAATTCCAGGCAAAATCTACTTCTGTCTTGGGGAAGGTAAAAAGCAATTTCTTATATTTCCATAACACCTCCCCTTATGGAGTACACAGACGTTCACATATGGATACATAATCACAGACATGTGCAGTGGGTAGGAGTAGATATTATCCTCATTCTCTGGTGAAATTGAGAGAGAGAGAGGCAGTTTTAAGCGACAAAGCCCAAATTGGAGCTCAGACCTCACGTCGAAGCCATCTTTCCACGAGGCGACCTCTAATATTCCAGGAGCTGAAAGCTCAGGCAAGACTGAAAAATGGGCAGCCAACCCCAGAAATCCTGGCTCTTCCCCTTCTTCAACCCCTGGTTCTTCATTTGTGCTAGAGGGACATTGCAATTTGTCAGACTGTCAAAGGAACAATAAAATACATCCATACACCACTGTGCGGACAGTACTAAATTTACTACCTGGAAGGTTGACGTGCCATTTGTAATAGTATGGGAGAAAAGCGTATTGGCAGAAAACTCTGAGTAATGACCCTCTAAGGATGCTCTATCAGCCCCAAACTGCAGTCAGCAGGGAAGTCAACATGAACACTGCACACGGAGGAGACTGAACCTGTCGCTTGTCCTTCAGTAACTACAAGTCGTCTGCAGTGCTCAGAACAAAATGGGGGATTGGGTAGGAAAGTTGATTTGAAATCTCATTAGGAAGCAGAGCGATTTGGGCATACCTGTGGCTCTGTTCCAGGGACACTTCTCAACAATCTGGTCAACTCACACTTCAAAAATGTCTGTTGATAAACTACAGGTGGTTACTCCAGATAATTGCTCTGAAATTCATTTTTCTACATCTATGTGCTGGGTATATATTTCGATGAGGGTGGGAGGACGAGTGTTATTCGCATCATGTATGGATTGGGTGGGAAAAAAAGACAAATAGTGCCAATCACGGGGGGAGCTGTTGTATAAATGAATGCTTGATGCTTACTTTCGTGGCTTTATTTGGGTGCAGAAGGGAGAAAAGAGGGGAAAGTTTTCTAAATGCTCGCTGTACCTCTCATCTTGTGCACTTGTTGTTTCTTCCAGTATAATGGTTCTCGTCCAAGGGAAGAATGGGAAATGTGGCACCCAACTCTGATTGCAGAAGCTCTCTTTGCGATATCCAACATTTTAAGTTCGTTGCGTCTCATATCCCTCTTCACAGCCAACTCCCACTTAGGGCCTCTGCAGATCTCTTTGGGGCGCATGTTGCTTGATATCCTCAAATTCCTCTTTATCTACTGCCTGGTACTGCTGGCTTTTGCCAATGGATTGAACCAGCTTTACTTTTATTATGAGACCAGAGCAATCGATGAGCCCAACAACTGCAAGGGGATCCGATGCGAGAAACAGAACAATGCCTTCTCCACGTAAGACTCCCAGCTTTCCTCTTCTGCCTTTTGTCTGCTTTCTCCTTCTTTGCCCTATTTTCCGTCCACAGCTTCATCACTGCCCCTTGACAGTGCATGCAGAGCTCACTTATGGATCAACCGGAAGGGTCTGAAGTGAAGGAAGGTTCTTCCCTCCCTGCAGGGGACCAGGACGGGAAGTAGAGTTAGGTGAGGGAGGAAAGAGACAAACACACAGGGGCTCCCAGGAACTCATCTAAAGGGTTAGTTCTGAACTATTTTGGTCACATCCCATGTTTTTAAAGGAATTCATGGGAAGGGGTAAATAATTCCTCTCTCTAAAAAGCATCACTAACCAAGGAAATGAAGCGGCAAGGCTATACCTCCCAACAAGTGATTGCCAAAGCGAATGTAACTGTTCTGAATCAAGAACAAAGAAAAAGGGAGAGCGCAAAATTACCTGAATGCACCTTGTGATATTGTGATTAATAATAAGAAATATGTATTTGCTCTTTGTCTCCATTTCTGGCACAGAGCTCCGAAAAGCCTTGGAATTTCCTAAGCGATGAGAACAACGAAGGTCTCTTTGGCTGTGTTAACAAAGTGACTTTTGGACCTCACCTAAGGATGGGGGCCGGTTACCCCCATGTGATTAGAGGGTTGGAACATTCAGTCTCACCCCTGCACCTTCAAGGGAGGGGAGAGGGACTGGAAATTGAGTTCAGTTACCAATGGCCAATGATTTAATCAACCGTGACTATGTAATGAACCCTCCATAAAAACCCAAAAGGACAGGGTTCAGAGAGCTTCCAAGTTGGTGAGCACGTGGAGATTTGGGGAGAGTGGGTGATCAGAGAGGGCAGGGAAGCTCTGCAACCCCGCCCATACCTTGCCGTATGCCTGTTCTATCTGGCTGTTTCTGAGTTGTATCCTTTTATAATAAACCAGTAATCTAGTCATTTCAATGTTTCTCTGAGTTTTGTGAGGTACTCAAAGCCCAGGAGAGGGCTGTGGGAAGCTCTGATCTATAGCCAGCTGGTCAGAAGCACAGGGGACAACCTGGACTTGTAATTAGCATCTGGGAATGTGGGAAAGGGGAGCGGTCTTGTGGGACTGAGCTCTGAATCCATGGAATCTGACGTTATCTCCCAGTGGTGTCAGAATTGAGTTGACTTGTAGGACACCCAACTGGTGTCAGAGAATTGGTGATATGGGGGGAAAATATCTCCCCATACCCAAAGGCTGGAATTGAGTTAAGACCGCTTAGATGGTGTCAGAGCAATGGGATTTGCTAGAACAGCCCTGGCTCACGGACACATGTGGTTTGGGAAGAGAAAAATAAATAAGAGGGCAGGGGGATGACGAATCTTTGATTCCTAGATGCAAAAGAGACAGGCTAAAAGTAAGATGAGAGTCAGCTCAACTTCTGGGGTTAAATTAAGGTTTCAGGTGGGCCAAAAGGCACCAAGCAGTGACTGGAAATGTCTCCTTTTCCCACTTGGGACACAGGAGACAGCTCATGACTCTCTGTCCATGAGTCCACTGCCTCTGGACCTATGGAACCCCTGTGCCTTTTCTTTGTAAACCCAACACCTACTTCTCTAGGACCTTTAAGCTTCCAGAATGGCTTTTATTTTCTCACAAGTCACTGTTAGGGGAAGCAGACAAGAGAAAGAAAATAAGCACATGTCAGGAAAAGTGTTGGGTTCCGGGAGCAGTCCTGAGCTTACCCCGGACTCAGTGTCCTACACCTTATCCATCTCTAGCCCCTGTTCTGGAGAGAGCCAGTCATCTGGTAATCACAGCAATTACCCCAAGGTCGTGAGAGATTCTTAGTCATTAAATTGAGATACAATTTTCCCGCTTAACTCTATAAACTAGGGCAGATCAATGGACTCAGACATTCTCGAAATGTGTTAAGTAACAAAGGCCAGGGGGAAAAAAAGGGTTTCTGCCTGACCCCAAGTTGCACCAATAGAGAGGGGAAAAAGCAAGGCAATGAGCCTACCCTTATTATTTGCCTCTAGCGGCATTTCCTAAAATAGATGACAGATAACCACAGTTCACAGGGATATGAATAGACATGAAAACAAGATCTCTGATCAAGTGAGTTTTGGAAATGCTGGGACAAATTTAAGAAGGTTTCTCTACTGCAGGGCTTCTCAGAGATTTTCCATTGTGAATCTACAGTAAAGGGAGAGGTTTTCCCAAATGTATTGACCAAGATGCTCTTCCCGTGAATAAAGTTTGGAAAATGTTGCCTCGCCGCGTTGCCCATTTTATAGCACCCACCCCCTCCACTAGGCAACACTCCCTCCCTCTCCTCCCAGAACTCAGGGCAAAATCTTGGATGGGGAAACCAGACTTATGTGAAAGGGGGAAAGAGGCCAAAATGGGACGACAAAGAGATAGTGCCGTTTTGGTGAAGCCAACCAGGAGTGGACAAAGGCAACTGGTCACCTCGCTAATGCCTCTTGACTAGGAACTGCTTCCTCTCCTGCATTAGTCTAGAGACAGAACTCACATCAACCTGTTTTCAATACAAAGAGCAATTTTGTAGTGGCTTGAGCACCAGGAGACCGTATCTGCTCCCATCAAAGCATTCAACAGAATCGCACACCTGAATGCAAGGCGCCTTCCGGGAGGCCAGGTCCCTGCCAATTACCCTCTCACATGAACTCTGCTGAGGAAGTTTATGAAATGCCTCCTTGTAAGTCTGTAGTGATTATTAACACCCCTGTTGCCAACTGACATTGGTTCTCATCACTTGCCCAGCAGGGACAATTGACAAGAATGGGCACCTGCAGTACATGAAGTTATCTCTTGGGGTGTCAGGTATAAAGAAGCATTGTCATGCTGGGGGCAGATCAGCAGTAATGTTACCTTAACTTCCCTTCTAGGTGTTGATTTCTTTTTTCCTCCACAGAAGTCTGACTCAGATTTATGTTTTCCTTTAAATGCCTCAACTCAGGCATTTATAATACCTGCTAAAATACATGCTACTTAGAGCGTCAGAAAGACTCTGTTTTTAGAGAAGGGGAAAAGGGAGCTTGTTAACAGATCTGACGTAAACTATGGCATCTGCTTGCTGTCACCCTTTTCCTTCTGATTCTCCAGAGATGTCATTGCTATTCTCCTGCTTAAAAAAGAAAAATTTTTCTGGGCACACAATTCAGGGGGACCTTGTTATCCTTGCTGACAAGCACATGACAGTACTGTGGGTGGTTTGAGTTCAGTATTCAATACTGGCCTTCATCCACTGTTGAGAGCAATGGGGAAGGCATCCTTCGGCGGGCACGGGGCTTGGGAAGAAACAGGGCGGAAGTGGCAAAAAGCTAACTTGGTGGTGCTGTTTCTCCTTCTGAGGTCCTGACCCTCAACTCCAGATGCCTCCTGAACACACCTGGCTGTGCCGCAGGCCTCTCAAACACAACATCCACAACTAAATTCCTTATCTCTATAGCCCCACCCCAAACCCACTTCCGTCTTAATTCCTCATCTCATTCAATGACACCAGGCAGACTCCTAGGAGTCATCTGGGACTCTCCCCCTCTCCCCCACTCCCCCAAGCAACACATCCTGTCTCACACTCACTTCCTAAATATCTCTTAAACCCATCCTCTGTACACACACACACACACACACACCCCACTGTCTTGATTCAGGCCTAAACCATCTCTCCCCAAAACTGCTGGGTCTTAAGTGGTCTCCCTGCCTCCAGTCTTGTTGCCCCCGCAAACGATTTCCCACCCACCACACAGAAGTTTCTAAATACTAGTCTTACCTTGTCGCCCCCTGGTCTCATGCCTGCCTGGTATCTGTATATTCTCCAGCAGAAAATTCTCCTCTTTCCTATAGCTCACAGGGCCTGGGAATCTGGAGCCCGCCTCTCACGCCTGTCACTCCTCTCCTCCATAGTCAATGTCTTGCTCTTCCCAACTTCAGGAGAGCATCTCGGCCCTACAGGCCCTTGTATACGACACGCCACTCCCTCTTCCTGGAATGCCCAACCCCACCTGGCCAGCCTGGACCACTCTCATGCATCCTTCAAGCATCTGCCAAAGCCTCACCTGCTGTTTTAAGGCTTTTCTTACCCACTCCGACCCCACTCTCAGATACAGTCTCCTTGTGTGTCTCCCATGGCATTCTAAGTCCATCTCCATTATAATAGATAACGTATAATAATAGAGGTACTAGTAATAATAATAATGTAATAGATAACATATTTTAGTCATTTGTTGTCTCTTACCCACCAGACTGAGACCCCCATTTTAGAGGCCTTGCTCCTACCATAGACATAAAGGGGTTCAACATGCCCATTGAACAACTGAATGAAAGGATGAATTCTAGTAGCAATCCTATCTTTAGTTCTAGAAGATTCACTTCTGCTTCTGCCCCCTCACATGGCTAAAGTATCTAGCCAGCTCTGTCACTCTACTGATCCACTTGCTGTCAGAGAAAACCCTTGGCCTTTCTTCTACCTCCCTCATCCTGTACGTGGGCACTTGGCCAGAGAACAAAGGTCTACATTGATCCCTACTAAACTTCATCGTGTTAGTTCCAGCGCCTTGCTCCAAGCTGTTGAAATCTTGCTGAATCTTGATTCTGTCGTCCACTCTATCAGCTGTCTCTCCCAGTCTTGTATCGTCTGAAGATCTAAAAAGCTTGCCACCTATTCTCATCCAAAGCATTGATAAAACTGTCATTCAGGCTTGGTATTCGCTGGGTGGAATATTGGGTGGCTATTAAAATTACATTTATGAAATGTGTGATTTTTAACACATTTTTGACCGGAGATGTATTACGACCCCAGGTGTTAGTTTCTGCAAAAATGCCCCGGTCAATAATGGGTTCAAAACACAAAAATTGTACACACTATGATTGCAACTAACATAACTGCAACTAGATACGCAAATGAGTGACCATCTACAAAGGCAATAAAGAAACGTGAAACAACAAGGTTGGATTTAGGTGGGAGGTTAATAAAAGTCATAAAAATAGCATATTTGCTGAGTGCTAGGTCCAGGCACTATTAAAAAAATAAGCCTGACATGAATTAACTCATTTAATTCTCACAATCATGCTCTGAGGTAGGCACTATTATTATTGCCCATTTTACAGATTGAGAAATTAGGGTACAAAGCAGTTAAGCAGACTGCTCCCAGTCACAAAGGTGATAGTGACAGAGTCAGGATTTCAATCCAGGCATACAAGTTCCAGTCTGTGCTTGTATCCAGGGTGCAAGTGTGAGACTGATTTTGTAAAGGTATGCAAAATTAGTTGTGGGAAGTTGCAATAATCGTGAATATACGTAAAGCTGAAGAGGACAGAGCCATGACCTAGCAGATCACTTGGGACCTCCTTGTAAACCATCACCATTCATTTGTGGCTATTCCTACTTAACCAATGGTGATTTCTCTACCCAACATTCAGCCCATATTTTCCCATCTTATTTATATGGATACAAACTCAGTCCCCATCAAAGGCTCTTCTTTTTGTTCTGACCAGGTTTTAAAGGTCCTTATTGAGTATCTCAGCTTTTTCTCCTAATTTCAGCTCATAGCCTTCCTGCTGTTGTTATCACGGGAAGGGTGCCACTCATTCATACTTTCCTTACTTATGTGCTTCTATAATCTTTTATAGATTTATTCAACATTTACTCAGCAACTCCTATGTGCCAGGCAATG
Organism: Globicephala melas; assembly: GCF_963455315.2. Taxonomy (NCBI): domain Eukaryota; kingdom Metazoa; phylum Chordata; class Mammalia; order Artiodactyla; family Delphinidae; genus Globicephala; species Globicephala melas. The sequence continues at coordinate 33,319,361 of NC_083335.1, forward strand.
AGGATACTGAGTAAATGGCATCCTTATCCTCAAGAAGTTCATAGTCTAATGGAGAACACAAGTGAACAATTAGAATAGCCACATTTTTAATGCTTACTATATGCCAAGCACTGTGCCGAGTGTGTTACATGCAGTACTTTATGTGATTAAAAAAAAAAAAAAGGTGGTTAAGTGTTTGGACTCCAGAGTCAGAAGAGCTGGGTATAAATCCTACCTCTGCCATTTTCTGCCTGTGTGACCACTCTGTGCCTCAGTTTCTCATCTGAAAAAAAAAAAAGAATAGTAGCTACTTCATAGGGTTATTTTGAGAATCAAATATTACAATGTGTGCCTGGCACATAGTAAGAGCACAATAAATGATAACAGTTAGTATTTATCCTACAAATGACCATTTTAGAGATGAGGAACTTGAAGTTTAAAGAGGCTGTGCCACTTTCCCAGAGTCATATGGTTAATAAGTAAAGGTGTCTAAAGTTTGCTCTTAGCCACTCGCCTCTCTTGCCTCTACAGCATGACATGTGCCTTTATGGACTAAGGCTGGGCTGCCATGGGAGAATAAAAGAGGATCATCTAACCCCACCTTGTAGGAAAGGAGTCAGGGGAAACTTCTAGAGGAGGTGGGGCTTCAGCTGAGCCTGGCAGGTCAAACAAGAGTTGGGCAGAGAAGGAGACAGGACAGAAGTAGAGACTAGAGGTTGGGAGTAGGGTGGGAGCACTCCAACCAGAGTTAGAAGCTTGTCAAAGGCAGGATGAAATGAGAAATTGCAGGTCTGGGGAACTGCAAAATGGGTAGGGATAACCAAAGAGATGACCATGCCTTTGCTCCATGTGTGTTATCAGCACAACTTGTGAAAGGATGATAGCACTGCTTTCTCCCAAGGAGCCTTTCTCTTCTGGTACATCCTCCAGTTCTTCACTGGTCAGAATGAAGTCCAGAGGGGTAAATCTTCTCCATACTCCTGCTACCTTTTTTTCTTTTTTTCTTTTTTTTAATATTTATTTGTTTATTTTAGTTTTGGCTGCATTGGGTCTTCATTGCTGCGTGCTGGCTTTCTCTAGTTGCGGTGAGCGGGGTCTACTCTTCGTTGTGGTGCGCGGGCTTCTCATTGCAGTGGCTTCTCTTGTTGCAGAGCACGGGCTCTAGGCATGCTGGCTTCAGTAGTTGTGGCTCGTGGGCTCTAGAGCGCAGGCTCAGTAGTTGTGGCACATGGGCTTATTTGCTTTGCGGCTTGTGGGATCTTCCCGGACCAGGGCTCGAACCCGTGTCCCCTGCATTGGCAGGCGGATTCTTAACCACTGCACCACCAGGGAAGTCCCTCCTGCTACCTTTTGAAAGATTAAGTCCTCATCTCAAAGACAAGACTTTCTGCAAGGGACATGAGAACTACAGTTCCCATCTCTATTCTACTGAGCAGCTCTTAGCTTTGTGATCTATTTATGGATGGCTCCCAACATGCACAAATCCCCCTTAACCAGATGGTATGGATTTGTCTTCCCAACAGTTAATATCAAGTCTTCTTGAATCTTTGTATCTTCACTTTGTGCCCCTTGTTGAGCTAGCAAGTTCCATGTTTGCTGACTCTCTGCTAAATAAAAATGGACTGATTGTTTTCTCTCAGGTCATCTCCTTTAAAATCAAAATAATATTCCTTTGGCATTAGGGTCTGCATTTAGGTCAACAAGTCTTTCTATCCCTGTGATAATTGTATTATGGACCCGACCACCAAGTACCCCTAGGTAATGGCCCTTTCCCTGTGAATTCAACTGAGTCTAGAAGCCTAGAAGACAGAGCTTCCTATAGATGTTTCATCAGATGTGCTTATCTACCCCAAATGTCAATCACTCATTTTATCCGGTCATGCCTTTCAATAAACCAGATTCTCCTAATGGCCAGACTATGTTGTGACATTTTGTGCCTCATGTCAAGGGCATTCTCACTATCAACCGCCAAAACTGAGGAACAATCTTTACCCCTTTTCTTATCTCTTGTACAGTTATACCTGTAGGGTCTCCCTAACTAGAATATCACCACAGTTTAGGGCAGATTTTAAATGCCCGGACTTTCACTTTTAGGAATCTTTGTATCAGTCATTGGAATGGCTAGCATTAAACTCTACACTCAAGCGTTAACCACTGCAATCTTCATTGTTACGGGGCTGGGGGTGAAGGAATGTAACTTCATCCATTCTGGAGAAGCAACTGATGAAGTAAGACCCTGCCAACATATTGATGACATACTTGCCCTGGCTTGTGGCCTTGTTGTCTGTCATGCAGTCAAGAAACACCTAATGAATGCTTTCTATATTCAGGGCCACTCAACTTCCAGCGACTCTGGTTCTTCAGTGTCATTCCTACTTGCTGCATCTGCTTTCAGTTTTTCTGAACGACATATTCCCTGGCTTTTGTTTATCCAGCTGCTGGGCTAGCTTCTTGTGCCGTTGCCGGCCTCCTGCCTGCCCTGACATCAAACGGACACGGCCAGGTCCTAGATAGGCCTTCCTAACAGAACCAGACTCTTGAACCCTATATCTGCCCCATTTTTGAAACTCTGCCTGTATCTGGGATGCATTGTATTGCCTGGCCCTGACTTGTAGAATCTCCTGGAAATTCAGATCCTGTGATAGGTCTGACTTGCCATATTCTGGTTCTTGTTCCCTGGCCCTTGAAGTCCAGACTCTCATCTTACTGTTGATTCTCAAATGTTTCACCATCTGGCGCTTACTTTCATCAAACAAAAAACAGATTTCTTCCTTCTTGGCTAGCTCTCAAGTAATGTGATACTGAAAAGACAGTGGAAGCTATCCACAATGATTAGAGAAGAGCCATTTAACAGGTTGAAAAGGGCCATGTGCACGTTGCCCAGGCAGCCCCGAAGGAGGCCCCCTGAGAATTAGGCCACTGCAGAGCACAACCTTCATCAAAATGAACTAACACTCACTGTGCAGCCTACTGAATGTGCAATTGTCAATGGGTTTGGAATCTTCTAGACCTTAATCCAGTGATAGCTGTAATAGTAATATGTCTTCATTCATTTATTCAACGAATATTATTGAGTGCCTATTACGTGCCAGGTACATAGTAGCTGTATGTCTGTCTCTTTCCTCATAGAGCTTACATTCTAGTGGGGATGAACAGAAAATCAACATTTAAACAAAAATTTACTAAATAATATAATTTTAGAGTTTTAAGTGCTACCAAAAAACTGAAACAAGACAACAGGATAGAGAATAACCAGTGAAGCCACTTTAGGTAGAGTGACCCTGGGGACCCTGTCTGAGGGAGTGACATTTGAACTGAGACCTTAATGATGATAAGGAGACAGCCATGCAGAGATCAGGGGTAAGACCACTCCCAGACAGAGGAAATCTTTAAAACACTGTCCATACATACCCCTGAAATGAACCCAAGAACCAATCCCTCAGCCTCTCAAACTATATTGGGCTATAAAAACAACACATTTTGAGCAATTGAAAAGTTACATCTATTCTTTTTTTTTTTTTTTTTTGGTACACGGGCCTCTCACTTTTGTGGCCTCTCCCGTTGCGCAGCACAGGCTCCGGACGCACAGGCCCAGCGGCCATGGCTCACGGGCCCAGCCGCTCCGCGGCACGCGGGATCTTCCCGGACCGGGGTATGAACCCGCGTCCCCTGCATCGGCAGGCAGACTCCCAACCACTGCGCCACCAGGGAAGCCCCCTACATCTATTCTTAAAGTAGCATTTCTTAACTTCTATGCCTCTTCCGTGTGCTTGGGAAAAGGTTCGTTTGTGCCACCCAGGAGCTGGCTGCACTGTATTGCCGTATGCACAGATTTCTGAATATGATGCAAAAGAAACCCTGGACCCCCAAAACATATCATTGCAAAAGTTACATATTTGGATGTGGAGACTCTGAGAGGAAACCATAATTTGTGAAGCCACCTAATGTAGAATAATGCAGTGGTTTGGGGAGGTCAGAAGAACCTGGATTTGAATTCCGGCTCAGCACATATAAATCATATAAATGGGTGACCTTGGGCAAGTTATTCAATCTCTGAACCTCTGTTTCCACAGCAGTAACAATAAAGTTTTTATAAGGATCATAATGTTAATGTATGTAAAGTGCCTAGTATGCTTATATAGTAAGTCCTCAATAATTGTTAGTTAATATATCATTAAAAATAATTCATATAAATGTTCATTCAAGAATCCTTAAGCTCCTCCATTGAGCTTAGCTCCATTCTGGGCCCTGTGGGAACCACAAAAGAAGTATCAGAAATGGTTTAAGTTGCTCATGTTCACTCAGCTGGCAAGTGTCAGAGCTGAGTTTTTAACCTAGGGCAATCTAATCCAAGCACCATATTCTTAGCCACTGCACTTACTGCCTCTATGTAATTAGAAAGGTGGTAAAACACATGGTCTGAAGATGAAGGAGAAAGTTTGGTGTAGGAAGTAGCCCTTGAAATAAATCTTGGAAAATTATAGGCTCTGCATAGATTGAGAAGAGGAAGATGGTATTCCAGGTGGAAAGGCAAAGCATAAGACATAGAAGTGGGAACAAACAAACTGACCTGGCTGGTTCGTGTTGGGGAAGAGACCAAAATACGTGAGATCATGAGTCTACCTGTTGGGATGCAAATCAGGCAGCCTCCTTATTAATTAAGCAAATCACCTCATGTTTTTGCTCTTTTCTTGCTCCTCCTAGAGAATTAACTAACCTATTCTTTGATCTCTTTTAGGCTCTTTGAAACCCTTCAGTCACTCTTCTGGTCTGTATTCGGCCTTTTGAATCTCTATGTTACCAATGTAAAAGCCAGACACGAGTTCACAGAGTTTGTGGGAGCGACCATGTTTGGGACGTACAATGTCATCTCCCTGGTAGTGCTGCTGAACATGCTGATCGCCATGATGAACAACTCCTACCAGCTTATTGCCGTGAGTAGCTTTGCTCTATAAGGGCGGTTACCTTGGTTTCAGGAGTGGTGACAGTGGCCTGGAGCCCATTGGAAACCCAATGATATAGTCTGTCTGCCTTAGTTATTTTACATTAGCTTTTCTAGCTATTAGATTGAATTATCTTTCCAAGGTAACTCAGTTTGGACTCAGTCCATTGGATCGCAGTAGTCTAGAAGATGTTCTAGTTAATAAGACTTTTTGGTTACCTGTTAAAATTATGTTTAAATCTCTGAATCCATTTTCTTGCCTTAGTAAGAAGAGCTCAGGAGGTATGAGCAGTTTGGCTACAACATATCCCCTCACTAATCTCCAGGGTTGATTGAGCTGATCCAGTTCTCTAGGTGGGAGGGCTTTATCTCCATCTTCACTGCAGACATCTCCCTCCCAAAACTGAGCAGTCCATTGCCAAGGACAACCTTCTCAGAGAGTGGCTTTTTTTTTTTTATCAACCATGTATGAGTAACTGCAGTCCACTGTGGCATGCTCTTAAGTAGAGTCTATCGCTGAATCTTTGACCACCATGTTATCGTTTAGATCAGTAGCGTTTATTACTCTAAACTAGAAATGGCGAAGGTATAGGATATGGGATCAGTCCAAGCTCTGTCCTGGTTTTTGATGTCAAAATGAACATCTAAACTTAGCTTATTTTCTTATGATCTAACTATCATTTCTAGAAATGGAGTATTAGCAAAGAAGTTCTGGCTATCTGAGGTCCTGCTTACTTGGGTATCAGTGAATTTGTATCTTTAGTTGTGTACGTGTATATATATACCATATTTTCCTTACCCATACTTTCTTTATCCATCCATCGATGGATACTTAGGTTGTTTGCATGTCTTGTCTATTGTGAATAATACTGCACTGAATATGGTGGTGCAGATATCTGTTCAAGACAGTGATTTCATTTCCTTCAGATAAATACCCAGAAGTGCAATTTCTGGGCCATATGGCAGCTCTACTTTTAATTTTTTAAGGAACCTCCATGCTGTTTTCCATAGTGGCTGCACCAGTTTTCATTCCCACCAACAGTGCACCAGGCTTCCCTTTTCTCCATACCCTCACCACAACTTATCTTTTATCGTTTTTATAATAGGCATTCTAACAGGTATGAGGTGATATCTCATTGTAATTTTGATTTACATGTACCTGTTGGTCATTTGTGTGTCTGACTCGATGGTCTTTAATATCCTTGCCAGCTCTGATATCCTATGAGTCTGAGTGTCTACAGATGAATAGGATAGGCTCTCAAGGTCCCTTCTAGGTTGAAATTCTATCTATCTGTTGCTTTTGAAATGGAATATAGTTCAATTTCTTTCTCTCTCTCTCTCCTTCAAACCCAACTAGGCCAACAACTCTGAAACACTCTATGCTCACTCCTAGCCTGTCTTTATAAGGGGGAAAGGCATAGAATTTCAGGGGCTTATATTTCCACCACTATGCCTACCAGCCAAACGCCCTACTCCTACCGAAGATGGCAATATTCATGCTGAGGCATTTGCCATTTTCTCCCTGGTTGTCTTGCAGCTGACTGTTCCTAATGGCAGAGGAAAAGGGAGATAGGGCTGTAGCGTCTCCTACTGAGCTCAGTGACATTTTGCTAGGAAGGGTAGAAATCTTCAACTCCAGCTCTCTCACTTGCTGTTAATAAGTTGTGTTTGCATGCTACCTACTGTTGCACCTGAAGAAAACACCTCAGCTTGAGAGAGAGCTAGGGGGTGGGGTTTGCAGAGACATGACCTTAATAGGGTCTATAGCACATCACACATCTAGAGTCATGACCAACCATCCTGAATACTACCCGCTGCTTTGGGATCCTCTGTTAATGTGTCTTTACCATTTGGAATCGGATCCAGTGGGATCCTGATATTGGGCAACCTGATTCCAAAAATATCTGGTTCTGCTTACATGGCAAAGACCAGCAAGTAGATTTGATTCCACTTGCAACATCTCCACTTCAGTATTAATGCAGTTTTTAGAAAGGCCCAGGTATGAGGGAAAGGTTACAGGAAGGGAAGCCACTGAAGACAAAAATCTCTCCTACTTCAAAAGGTACCACAGGCTGACTCAGTCTAAGCAGAGACTCAGTTACTGACAGGCTTCACTGTGAATCTGTTCACCTGTGCTCTGTGGTCCCCGCCAGCATCAGCAGGTGAAGCTGGCCATATTGTATATTATTATTAGTGTTGTTTGCAATTAGCAGTGATTTACTCTCCTCCCTTTACCCTTTACATCTCCCTCAAGCTGCTTATTTCCCTCTGTGACACTTCTTTCAACACATCCACCTTGTCTCTGTCGTTCCTGATGTGTATGCTCCCAGTTCCATCACGTGAAGCTGCCCTTGATACCATTTTAATCAAATTCACCCATATATAAATATTAGGTGGGAGAAACAGACCAGTCCCAGAAAAGTCATTTAACTCAGGCCCTCTTCCTACCCCAACTCATCCACAAAGGGCATCTCTGTTGCCTGAGATCGGTCCTCAGAAAACATGAGGGTCATGATGATCTGTGGTCAAGCTTCACTAAGCAAGTTAATAAGAACCCTCGGTTTCTTTGGCTGCTGTGAAGTGTTCACGCTAATGCTGAGAGCAAGTAAACGGCGCTTGCCTCACTAAGCCGCATCTGCTGGATGGCTTGGGGAGAGGCCACATATGTAGGACTGGTTGTCTCCCTTGAGGTGGCGGCATTTGGAGGCTCAGATGATGGATGGACTCTCCCACTGCGTAAGACAACCATGCAAATGAAGACATTCTTCAGAAAAACACCTGGCGCCGCAAAAACAGCAGGCAAGGCTGGAAGGGGCCACTGCACACCATGGAAGTGCCAAGGAGGGCAGGTGGTCTCCCCGCCTTCCCCTAGTCATCCAGGACCAACCTCAGACTCTCAAAGCTCAGAGAAGAAGGCAGCACTTCACACGCTACACCATGATTTGTAACTAGATAAACAACTGCTATGCACTATTACAGTCCCTGGTGGTTAAAATATTTTCATACTTGGGGCTCCCCTGGTGGCGCAGTGGTTGAGAGTCCGCCTGCCGATGCAGGGGACACGGGTTCGTGCCCCGGTCCGGGAAGACCCCACATGCCGCGGAGCGGCTGGGCCCGTGAGCCATGGCCGCTGAGCCTGCGCGTCCGGAGCCTGTGCTCCGCAACGGGAGAGGCCACGACAGTGAGAGGCCCGCGTACCGCAAAAAAATAAATAAATAAAAAATATATTCATACCAGTTGGTAAATAGCTGCCACTCCGGCTGTTGCCTCTGGGACACCTCCAGGTCACCTCACAATCCAGCAAGTAAAGTGTAACACCTGGAGCAGCAGGTATTATCCACGCCCCTGCTCCAGTGCTATTGTTGGCGTACATTCTGATTGGTCAGTTTCTCAGTCTGACTATTACTGTGGCGGGTACAGTGCTAAAATGCTCCCCCAAGATTTCCCGCCCTAATCATTAGGACTGTGAATATGATGAGATAGCACACTTGTGATTACGTTGCATTACACGGCAAAAGGGGTTTTGCAGATATAATTAAGGTTACTACTCAGGGAAATTATCCAGGTGGGCCTCATCTGATCACACAAGTCTTTTAAAAGCGGAGTTTTCTCCAGCTGGTAGCAGAAGAGAACGTCAGAGATTTGAAGCACATGGAGGATTTGATGTGTCATTGCTGGCTTGAAGATGGAGTCATGTGGTAAAAAAAATATGGGCAGCCTCTAGGAGTTGAGAATGGCCCCCAGCTGACAGCCTGCATGGAAGTGGGGACCTCAGTCCTACTACCACAAGGAAATGAATTCTGCCAACAACATAAATGAACTTGAAACAGATTCTTCTCCGGAGTCTCTAGATAACAGCTGAGTTATGCTGACACCTTGATTTCAGTCTTGGGAAGGCCAGTGTGACTGAAGTGGAGTACGCAAAGGGGAGAGAAGTAAGAGATGAGGTCAGAGAGGTAATGGGGGTGAGGGACAGATCATGTAGGGCCGGATAGACCTTTGTGAAGACTTTGGCTTCTTCTCTGAGTGAAATGGGGAGCTGTGGGTTTTAAGCAGAGGAGGTACATGATCTAACTGGCATTTTAATAAGATTGTTGTGGCTGATTGAAAAAAGATGGAATGGTACTGGGACAGAGACAAATTATGAGACCATTACATTGACCCAGACAAGACCTGTTGGTGGCTTAGACAAGGGTGGTCATGAAGGACACAATGAGAAATGGTCAGGTTCTAGATGTATTTCAAAACTAGATCCAGTTTGCTGATGGAGATGTGGGGTGTGAACAAAAGAGAGGAGTCAAGGATGGCACCATGATTTGGGGCCTTGAGTAACTGCAAGGGTGGATTCATCCCTTACTGAGTTGGGGAAGAGTGGGAAAGGAACAGGCTTGGGAGGGGGCAGAGATCCAGAGTTGGGTTTTAGACACGTAGAGTGAGAAATGCCTATTAGACATCTGAGTGGAGATGTTGGGTAGGCAGTGGTTTACAGGTCCAGCAGAGAGGCTGGAGACAGAGATTTGGGAGTCGCAGTATGTGCACAGTATTTAAAACCATGGGACTTGGAGAGATCACAACAGGAGTGACTGTGCATAGAAAAGACATCCAAAAATGAGGCCCAGGGTACTCCAATGTTTAGAGGTTGGAAAGACAGAATTGATCACGCAAAGAAACTGAGAAAGAACAACCAGAGAGGTAGGAGAAAACCCAGAGTAGTGGACTGTATTACAATATGTATGGTTCCCCAGTATACTGGTAAAGCCATATGCTGGAGAGTGGTAGAGCCTAGATTTGAACTGAGGTAGTCTAACACCAAGGCCCATGCACAGAACCACTATCCTATCACATTGACACTTACCTTGAGGCCAAGATGCACTGGAAATGCACTTTCACTACAAGGTCTCTAACACATCTTCTTTCCTGCCCCAGTTATACCACCATTCTGAACTGTCCGATCACCTTGTCCTACCAGTTCCTGTGCCTGTAGATTTCATTTAGATAGGAATCACTGACACTTCTTCCAACATAACTGAGTACTCTTAGTACCCAAGACCTGTTGCTTAATAAAACAGAATAAAACATAAACACTGCCGGCTAAGTCATCTAAGGGATAGTATATCCTCTTCCCAAGTGAAGGAGCTGCTCAATTCAAGTTGTAGAAATTTTATGACATTGGAGCCAAGCCATTTCAAATTTTAATAACTGTCTCTTCCCTTTGGGATGCCCTCAAGCAATCTAGATACCGATTTTTCTCATTGCCGCTTAGACTTTTCCCTGTTGCCAAACCATTGTCTGGAATCTGATCAGAAATTGCTACATTTCACTAACAAGAAAACGAACATTCAGAATGGCAGAGGACATTTTCATAGTCCCCTCCACTCACCCCAGATTATGGGGAACCTATGAAAACCTGCTGATAATCCCATTTCAGTCAAAAATCTACATTTTCTGGTAGGTTCGGAAAAATCCACAAAACCTAGGTGCTATAAATGATATAAAGGTAAAGACACAGTAGATGCCTTCAGGGAGCTTTAAATCTAGAGGGAAGAGTCTGCCTTGAGTAAAATAACAATAGTGCTCTTACCGTGAGTATATAATAGTAGTGATTACAGACAGCATGGGCTCAGGAGTAGTCAGACTGCCTGGATTTGAAACCTGGACTGCCACTTAGTGTAGTTTGGGGCAACTTAACCTCTTTCTGCCTCATTTGACTCCTCTGTAAAATGGGGATGGATAATTAGGCTTTTCATCTGCTGCTTACTCTCAGATCCATTCCCTGTTCATTTCCTGCTCTGCTCTGTATCAGGGAACTACATTCCCCGCAGTCCCTTGCCATTTGTTTCTGTGTGGGTTTGACCAACCAGAAGGTATGAAGAAGAGAGAAGCTAGGATATTTCTTCCCCATCGCCAACCTCACTTTTTGTGGCAACTCCAGCAGCAGCTGTGTTTCCTACGTGGCTCACCTCCAGCTACCACCAGGCATCCCACCCCTCCTTGGCCCCAGCTTCTGCAGGGCAGCCCCATCTTGGCTCGAGCTCCCACCAGATAGCCCCAGTCTACAAGCTCTGGAAACACCACTCACCACGTCTTCCAGTCGTCCCTCCAACTCCAGGGATAAAAGGGGCTTCCTGTTGCTGCTAATCTCTGAGTTGCCTCACTGCCCTCTTCTTGGTTTCTCAGCTCTTCCATCACCTGTGACTACCCTCTGTATTAAATCTCCATGTTTGAAAGGTTTAAAGTGATTTCTGTTTTTCTGGCTACCCCCCAAGCAGTACCTATCTGATTGCGTTGTTGTGAGGTTGATTTAGAAATTACACATTGAGCTGAGCCTTGAGGTCAAATCTGGAAAGACAGAAAAGTGAGGCTGGCTTTCGGATCTCATTTCTGGCAGGGAAATAGCTTGCACACCAGCAAGGATTGGCCTGGCGTTTATGGGGGGGCAGTAAGAGTGTAGGAGCTGGCCTCGCTCCTTTCTACCTCCGATTCTTTGATTCCGCATGAAAATATCTTCAGATGGGAAGGAAGTCTTTCCTGTGCCAACAGGAAACATGTCCCAGCAAGGAGGAGAAGCATGAAGCAGAGTTACATCTCTAGGAGCTGGATGATGAAGTTTAGAGCCTGCCTTTAGAAAAATAATTTTTAAAGATGGGATCTGCTTTTGTGGCTTCCCACATCCCCATGCTGAGCCCTCATGCTGCTGTCTACCTGGCTTAGCACAGCACCCCGGGTTGACTGCCTTACCTTACCCAGACCTTACCTGGACAAGCCCCTTGCCTCTACCTCTAGTCCCAAGCTGAGGTCTTTCTCAGTTTCCTAAGGCTTAGAAAAATCAGTAACAAGAATACAGTGAATATCTGGCATAGATACAAGCCTTTATTAAATCCCAGGTACCTTCTATCTCATATCATTATAACTACTATAAAAATGGTTCTGAAGAACCTAGAAGCAGGACAGGAATAAAGATGCAGACATAGAGAATGGACTTGAGGGCATGGGGAAGGGGAAGGGTGAGCTGGGCTGAAGTGAGAGAGTGGCATGGACATATATACACTACCAAATGTAAAATCGATAGCTAGTGGGAAACAGCCGCATAGCACGGGGAGATCAGCTCGGTGCTTTGTGACCACCTAGAGGGGTGGGATAGGGAGGGTGGGAGGGAGGGAGATGCAAGAGGGAAGGGATATGGGGATATATGTATACATATAGCTGATTCACTTTGTTATACAGCAGAAACTAACACACCATTGTAAAGCAATTATACTCCAATAAAGATGTTAAAAAAAATAATAACTACCATTTATTGAGCACTTATAATGTGCCAGACACGATACAAAGCACTTTTCATGAATATTTTCTCATTAAATCCTTACAACTACCTGAGGTAGGTACTATTAACAATTCAATTTTATAGGTGAGGAAACTGAGGCACAGAGGTCAAAGTGACTGGCCCAAGGGCACACTCTTCATAAGGGCCCCAGCAGGTCTGTCTGATCCAAAGTAATAATGAAACCATACCTCCTCCTTTCCTGCCTGCATCCCAACCCCTCAGGCCCTGGTGCAAGCCTTCCACACAACCTCAGACTCCCCCCAGCTTCACCCTTCTACTTGGTTCACTGACTCACAAACTCTCCCCTGTCTTCTAACCAGAGGGATCCTCTAAGGAGACTTCTCCTTGTTTCTGGAGACTAAGTGACTTATTCTGTTTTCCTCAGCTGAGATTTCCTGCCCCCCAGCCCCCAACACAGACACACACACACACACACACACACACACACACACACACACACACACTAGGTCTCCTTTTCTTTCCTTTTTTTTTTTTGCCCACCAGACTTCAAACTTCTGGTTTCTTCTTAGTTCTGTCCCTAATACCCCCAGCCTCCCCAAATGAACAGACAACCCACCTGAAATCATCACACCCACAGAGGGTAAAAAGTTCAGAGCTACAAAGCTTATTGGCATGACAAGAACTCCTCGTTCAACTTACACATCCTGCCTTGGGCCCTCTCAGCTCTGTTCCTTCCCAGACAGCTCTTGGATGCTTGAAAGCCTCACTTGAAATTCTATCCACACCAGCAAATGGATTGACTATCCACCCTCCAGCTTCAGGGGAGGAGAGAGGAGCATTCTCTCCGCAAACGCTGCAGGGGGCGCCAAAGGCTGACTTTTCAGACTTCCAGCCCTGCCTGGGCCTGGCCCTCCCCCTGGTGGTCTAACACAGAAATGGATTCCTGTTGATTCTCATCAACACCCACTCGTGGTTTTGTCAGCAAGCTGTCTGAGAGCCCGCATCTGCTGGGGATGAGAGCACTCTGCCTCAGAATAGTGAGGGTTATACTTTGGCAGGTCTCTGCTGAGCCCTGGATGCCTGCCTGCTGCTGCCTGGTAATGATTTTGGTGCCCGACAAAGATGCAAGTGGAAACGGGAAGAGGACAAGTGAAGGGAAGTGGGTTTTCTTTCCCTGTGCTAAAGGACAACCAAACAGGGCAGATGCCTGGGCTGCTTCTCTGCATCCCAGACTCACCTGTCCTGGATCTTCATCAGGAACATCAGTAGTTGTCATGGAGACTCTATCTTGGGTAACTCAAACAGAAACAGGACCAACTATGTAAGTGATGGGTAGGGTCTAATGTCCAAAGAATACCTCTGCTCTTCTGCCAGCTGATTCCTTTACTCCTTCATCCATTCACTTAACAGTAACTATCTCTTGGATGGATAAATGAACGAATTTAACAAATGATTATTGAGAGACTACCATGTACTCTACTACGTTCTTGGCACTGGGGATACAGTAGGTAACAGGGGAGCAAGAAAGATGTGGTCCCTGTTCTCATGGGGTTGACAGTCATGGAACTGCAGTTTCAAGTTTCACTATTTGCATTTCAATTCTTTACTTTAAGACGGCACTTTACCTTTTTCAGGTCATGGATTGCTTTGATAATCTGATGAAGCAAAACATGCATACAATTTAGCATAAATCTCAGAGGACTCATAGACATCCTCCCACTGTCCTGCTGAAATCCCTCACCTTAGGACCTTGTCCCCAGTTATAATGCAAATATGTTTTAAGTTGTTAGTAGGTGACTTATGACTCAGGGTGAGTTCAATCCCTTACTGAGATCAGGTTTTCACGGGGAGCCAAGCGAGTGAGGAAAATGTACCTGAAGAAGACTGGAGATAGGACACCAATAAGAGAAAGAGATTGGAGGCACTGGAGGAAAATGTCACCATCATCACAATTTTGCAAAGGATCAGGTCTGTGCAACAGTCCCCAAGCCAAAGGTGCCTTCAACCACTACATAAAATAACAACTATGGATGGACAACATGGAAACAAGCTGAGAAGACCTGGCCTTCCTATGGATTGGTCTCTGAATGTTCTCTTCATAGGCTACAAATAATATTGGTGGAAAAGTCAAATGTCCGTGGCCCAAAGGCCATGGTTGAGGAATGTGTTCTTCTTGGCTTCTGCCTTGATCCTTGTTCTGGGCACCAAGAATCAATTGACTGGAAAGCTATCTGATACAAATGTTCTTTAATTTCTGAGCAGCTTGAGGTTTAGAAACTAAACATGAGATCTGAGTGATTAATATTAATTAGGTCTCTCTCTTGCTGTGGTCACCAGAGCCCTGTGTTGTAGCCCGGTTCAGCGTGAGAGACAGCCTGGGCCAGGAGGTGGCCTTTAGCTACAACACAGAAGCCAAAATACCCCAGAGGAGCCTCGGAGGTTACGACCTACTGCAATACTCTGCTTTTTACTTGAGATCTGACAGCCAAATTACATTATGTCAGCTGTCAAGGTAAATCTGCCTTTGTTTAAAAGAGGAACATAGAAGCGATCTAAGAGTAGAAATGGGGGTGAGGGGAGGTAATTATATTTCTCTTTCTTATTCTCCTTTCTTCCATCATAGGATTATCTTGCTTTTTCCTCTGTTCTCTTTCCCAATTTCCCCTGTTTGAACTTTTAGAAGTACCTGGGCCTATAAAACTGTGAACTAATCACAAAGTCTCGATGAGAAATATATTTATCTCAAAGCTGCTCTTAATAAATGTGGCATATTGGGAATCACCCAGAGTGAAAGGAAAGTACGATAGGCCTTCTCATTCATTAGAAAATCAGCGCCAATTATTAAAGAAGTCTTGAATGACTGGAATTAGAATCCTCTCACTGACTCCATCAGAGTTCCCATTGGCCTAGCCCTCCAGACTTCCGGAAGCACAGAGAAGTTTCCATCACCTGATGAATCTTCTAGGAGGTTATGCCACAGTGTTTTTCTCTTGATACTAATGCAGAGATACTTTATACTGGAGTCCCTCCAGTCTTAACCAGGATACATGGTCTGACACATAGTAGGCTCTCACTTAATATCTATTGAATAAATGAACAAAGTAATGATTTTTTTCTAATTCTTTTCTTTATTTTTGGCCATGCCACACGGCTTGTGGGATCTTAGTTCCCCGACCAGGGATCAAACCCGGGCCCCCGGCAGTGGAAGTGCAGAGTCCTAACCACTGGACCGCCAGGGAATTCCCAAAATTAATGAATCTTTAATGCATATGACTTCCCAGAACATTTTAAAGTGTGAAAATAGAGCAACTGACAAGCTGACCAAACCTAAGCTTATTGTCCTCTAGCTTAGGGGTTGACCTTTTTTTCTCTAAAGGGGCAGATAGTGAATATTTTAGGCCTTGTGAACTGTAAGACCACTGTCACCACTAACCAATGCTGTTCTTAAAATGCAGAAGAAGCCATAGAAAATACATTAAAAAGTGGGCATGGCTCTGTGCCAATAAAACTTTATTTATGGGCCCTGAAATTGGAAATTCATATAATTTTTGTCTCAAAAAATTTTTTTTTAAAGATTTAATTTTAGTTTTGGCTGCGTTGGGTCTTCGTTGCTGCACACGTGGGCATTCTCTAGTTGCGGCAAGTGGGCTCAGTAGTTGTGGTGCGGGCTCTAGAGCGCAGGCTCAGTAGTTGTGGCGCACGGGCTTCATTGCTCCACAGCATGTGGGATCTTTCTGGACCAGGGATGAAACCCATGTCCCCTGCATTGGCAGGCGGATTCTTATCCACTGCGCCACCAGGGAAGTCCCTGTCTCAAAGAATATTATTCTAACTTTTGATTTTTATTCAACCATTTAAAAATGTAACAACCATTCCTAGCACGCAGGCTATCCAAAACCAAGTGGCAGGCCGACCATGGTTTGCCAACTTCTACTCTAGTTATTTCAAAATATGTCTCTTTCTACCTTTGTAGACCGAAGCTCTGTGAAGACAGGGGCTCTGCTTTAGGTTTTCTTTACATTCGCCTGATGCCTAGTAAAATGTGGGACACATAGTAGGTACCCAACACATACTTCTTCACTAATTGATAGGGAGAAGCTTGGGAAAATCTCTGATCTATAGTTTGTCAACCATGTTTTAAAAAATACATAATGTGAGTTTATATCCTTTGCAAGTGTTTAGTGTTTGGAGTTGAATAAATTGTATGGCAATGGGGAGGGGCATTATCTAACTGAAAGGAAATCTGCCTAGATGATGGATTTCATAATTATAGTTAATACCTTGCTTTATACTTTACTAAGCACACTTGCGTATAGTGTCTTGTTTGATCCTCACAAGAACTCTGTGAATGTACGCACGACTATCTGCATGTTACAGGTGAGGAAACGGGTTTCCAAAGGTTGAGACTTGCCCAGGGTTCCACGGCAAGTTTGTTCATTCGTTAATTCATTCTTTCTACAAGGACTTGAGCATCTGCTATGCGTAAGGAGTTAGGTCAGGGTGAACTCAGGCCCAGTGACTCCTCAGGAGGTGATATTTACAAGAAATCTAAAAGCTAGAAGTATGGCCTGGGAGGTTAAAAGGAAGCTCCCGATCAGTGAGGCAGGAAGTTAGACGGCACATGCTATGCCAATCTGAGTACGTGAGACTAGTAATAATCCCACATGGGGACAGACCTGTAGATTTTTCCACAACCAGGTGATAAGACACACCTCTCACTTCTTCCCAGGCTCAGAAATGGAAGCCCTGATGGGCTTAGTCTCCGTTATTTCTGAAAACTGCTGGGTGAGCTCAGCAAATCCCCATGCTCACCACCATCTGACTGCCTCTGTCCTCCCAAAGGAAAAGCTTCCTCACTCCCCAACTGCAAGATGCAGGCAGGCAGAACAATCTGTGCCTGCTTGACTGAAAGGTTCTATTTACCTTTCTGGAGACGCCCAGAAAAGGTGACAAGCAGTTCAGTGGGTTTCAGGACTGCCACATCTGCTATGAATGGCGCTACCAGAATTGTGCAGTGTCTGACCTGCAGTGCTGAAAGCAAGAACACTGCAAATGTCACTTCTGTAGCAGAGAAACTGAAGGAAACAAGCAGGAGAGAAACCGGGGCAGACAGAGGCCCGGCCAAGTGTATACAGAGGGATCTGTTTGTCAAAATCTCGGAACCGTGGTCAGGCTCCGTTTCTGTTTCTGTCATGTAGGAGAAAACATGCTGCTCGTTGTGAAATCCCACTCAGTGCACTTCCCCAAGCGACAGTGTACCTGAGCACTTAAGAGCTTTGGTTCTAGAGTCAACTCAATCCAGATTTGAATTGCGGACCACCAGTTTCTAGCTGTGTGTCCTTAGACAAATGTCTTCACTCTGGTGAGCCTTATTGATCAAATGGAAATAGTAACAGAACCTACCTCAGCAGGCTGTTGTGAAGATGAAATAAGATGATATACTTGAAAACCGATACATAATATTACTGATGCTCCCTTCACTTCATATTTGCCTTTGGCTCTCCAATTCATTCCTTCTACAAAAATCTATTGTACACCTGCTCCACGCCAGGCTTTAGGACTGCAGAACTGAAAAGGACAAAATGCCTAATTTCAGTGGAATTTTCTTCTAGTGGGGAGCCTAAGAATAAGCAAACATAGGCGAAACAATTCAGGTGATTTGTGGCAATTGGTATGAGAGAAGAGAACAGGGCGCTGTGAGATAGAGTAACGAAGGCACCCGCCCTAAATTGGTGGCTCAGGGAAGGTCTCTTTGAGGAGATGATATTTGAGCTGAGGACTAAGAGATAAGAACAAGCCAGCGCTCTTCTCCTATCTAGGAAAAACACAGCAATTAAAATATAAAAGGGAAAAAATTTCCCCTAATCCCTCATGCCTTCCTTCACTCTAGGGAGGCTCTTGGAGGAGGAAAGCGTTGAGTTGCAATTTAATTGGGGACGTGAGAGAGGGCACGAGGAGCGTTTGTTTCGGGGTATTGGTGAGCCCAGACCAAGGCAGGAGAGTGAGGAACAGACACAGGGATTTGAATGAGGATGCGGAGAAGGTCAGGCTCCCTAGAGCTCCTGATGGGGGAGGGGGTGTAGCAGGATGTCAAAGACAGCTTGAGCTTTCCAGGCGTTAGCCCACTGAATCCTGTGAGGGAAGCTCCTGTTTGAGCACTATACCCATAGATAGTAAGTGAACCAAGTGAGTGGCAGATCTGAGTGGAAGCTAGGGTCAGAAGACTTGGATTCTAGAGCTGCTTTACCACGAACTAGATGTGTGACCCTCAAGAAGCAATTTCTCTCTCCAGACCTCAGTTGCCACATCTGCACTGGATAATCGATGTCCTGACAACTTCGCAGGTGGGTGTGAGAATCAAATGAGAGAAAGTATGTTAAAGTGCTTGGGAAAGCGTAAAGCTCTAGATAAACATAAAGAACTAGCTGTCTGATGTCCCATTCCCAGAGGCAAGCTAAGAGGTTGAACATTTGGCATTTCATTTTCTGGTCCATTATGTTTGAAACTGGCCAGAAAGGCACTCATGTAGAGAAGACAGTAGCTCCAGAAAGCACTTAGAGAGTCCCCATCCCATGACGGCCAGCACCCCTGGTCAGGAGGGAGGGAGGACAATTCTTTCACCACGTGAGCTCACTGTGGCCTGGGAGTCCAATTAGAGCTTATTTCCTTTGAGAACCACTGAGATATCACAGGAATATTTGTTTGCAGTGACAGAGTGGAGGCCTACAGAAAGCAACATGGTTTATTTCCAAGTCTGAACTAGGATATACTTCTTTTATGTTACCCAGAACTTCTACAGTGCTGTTCCTTCTGACCTTGCATAGGCTACGGCATCCTGCTCCCAGCTTCGCTCTTCATCCTATTCCTCAATCAAAACTTACCCATACTGTGCTCTACTGAGGCGCCACCTTCCTCATATAACAATGGAGAGTGGCGGTGTCTACTGGGAGAGAACCACATTTTAAAATTTGTATCATCCAATCTCCCTGAGGCCTTTTTTTCTTCCCCCCACACTCCCAGCCCACCTTGTAGTAAGACAGGGAAGACAAGAAGAGGAGAAAGGCTGAAACTCTTCTGCATGACTACAGATGACGTAGTGAGGGACTGAAGAAGCACTGTGATCCTATTGGTTGATTTCATGAGAAATTATGAATTAAAAACTGCCCAAATTTCATTCTGACTCTCAGAAAGTCGATGATTTATTTGAAGGCAACAGAGTGGGTCAGAGGTGGAGTGCGGAGGAGGGAATTCCGGGGATCCAGTGCCCTCACTGATTTGTTTCCTACTTTTCCTGCCACGTCCCTTGGAATCAGAGTGGGAAAGATAATTAAGCTCTATTGTTTATAACCTGTGTTGTTTTCATGAGTACACTGTGTTCCACACCCTAAATGGTCTCTAAAGAAAACCCAGACTACTTGTGAGGACTTTGCAGGACCATTTTAGAAGATGGAAAGCAGATCCTTCTGCGTCTCAGGGACCTAAGGCACTGGATCGATTTGCAGTTGTCTTTTGTTCTGCCACTTTCATTGTCCTCAGTACGAGACAGCCTGCTAAAGACAACATGGATGGGCCTGGAGGACGTTATACTGAGTGAAATAAGTCAGAGAAAGACAAATACTGCATGATCTCACTTATATGTGGAATCTTAAAAAAGAAAAAAAAAGAAACTCATAGAAAAAGAGATAGGATTTGTGGTGACCAGAGGCAAGGGGTGGAGGGGAGGGGGAATTGGATGAAGGTGGTCAAAAGATACAAACTTCCAGTTGTAAGATAAGTCCTGGGGATGTAATGTACAAATGACAACTGTAGTTAACACCACCGTATGGTATATTTGACAACTGCTAAGAGAGTAGATCCTAAAAAGTTTGCACCGCAAGGTATCTATATGAGGTGACGGATGTTCACCAAACTTATTGTGGTAATCGTGATGTATATAAGTCATTATGCTGTATACCTTAAATTTCTACAGTGCTGTATGTCAATTACATCTGACTGAAACAGAAAGAAAAAAATAAATTCTGCAGAGAATGTTAAATAAACATGATCACAGCATCCCCCCCCAAAGAAAGACCAGAGAGTGCCAAGCCTGAGTAACCACCAGGCAACCCCTCCCTTCCCATTCACTAGTTGAAAGGTCATCTCTTTGGCTGTTCAGTGCACACGTTAAGAATGCCTAGGGAGACTATCAGTTACTACTTCTGCCTTTGTTCCTCCTTCCTTCCCCTGTCATCTCTCCATAGTAGCCCAGTAAGCCAGTTTTTTTCATATTGCTGGGCGGCCTAACAACATTATCTTCAGGGGTGCACAAATTATACCTTCTACCCACTGTCCCAATGACAGAGGGATGTTAGGGGTTGGCCGTGGGAAGACAGGGACAGGTAGGAATGAGGAAGACCTGCTGTTTCATTGCTTTGGCCTGCTGAATACATCTGGACCAGCAGGCGGAATCCCAGAATTAGTGTTTCTGAAAGGATGGTTAACCATCACCTGTGTCAAAATCACCCAAAGAAGCTTGTGAAACAGTGTAGATTCTCGAGCCCCCCCCATCCCCACAGCATCAGTTTCTGCAGGTCTGAGGTGAGACCCAGGCATCTGCATTTTCGCAAGCACCCCAGGCGAGTCTAATAGCCCCTGAAATTTGAGAACTGCTAATGTAAATAAATCTTGAGTAGTTCATTCGACTTCAGTGACTACGCTCAACCTCTCTACTCTTTCTGACTTTTCTTACTATTGCCTCTCGGGGGAAAGTTTTTCTCCCTCCATCTCTGCCTGGAGAAATCCTGCCACTCTCTCCAGGCCCAGCTCAAATACAACCTCTTTTGTCGCTCCTTCCCTGCTCTCTGGTCTCTGTCTGCAAACAGCTGGGATTGCTCATGAAGCAAGGAGACGGGGAACTGGTTGGTATCAGTAATGAAATGTGAGGGGAGTTGGGACCCTGAGGATGGAAGGGCTGGGTGGAGCTAGTGTGTGGGTTCTGAGCTTTGCCCTGAGGTTTAGCACCCGAATTTGTGCACTGGAGCTGAGGTTGTTACAGGGTCTGGAAACTTTGTAACCAGTAAAAAAGTAACACCAAGTCCTTGAGAGATCAGAGCGGCAGTTTCAACCACCTAGCAACATAATTGGGGGAGGGATTAGTGGCCGTTTTATTCCTCGCGGTGGGGCAGGAGGCAGACATAATGGCGGCTCAAAGGACGACTGCAAGTCGTCAGGAGGAAGGAGGACCTGTTTGTAACATCCACTGAGGGGTCTCTTGCAGTCTGGGGCTATTGGGGGCCATCAGTACTAGGGTACAGGAAGTGTTGGGGGCAATGGATGGGCAGGGAGCTGAAGCTGGAGGGAGGGCTCTCTTTTTGACCTTTATGTTTTGCAGCTGAGTTTGTGTGCTTGGATTGAAGTTACCACAGGGCTCTAAACGAGGTAAACCAATATCAAAGTAATTCCCAGGAGGCCCCAGAATGATTAAAACAGGAAATTCTAACCACCTAGCAGCCTTGGGGAAGAGAGGCAGGTTGCTGACTACAGCAACTGGCTCGGCGCTAGACCACTGCACATGCGCACTAAGTTGGAGGCGAGAGCATGGCGGGGGATGGTAATTCTCGCTGAGGGCACTTTCTCTACTGCAGGGCCTCCAAGAGGTTGTGGGAGGTCTGGACCACTTCAATATTTTGAAGATCCCTTTCTAATGTTTAAGTGAATGAAAACAAAAATGGAGTTACAAAAACGATGATATATTTTAAATGCTTACATCTTTTTAAAATTGCCCTGAGGCAAAACCACAATACAGTATGTGTCTAGGGAGGTCCAGAAATCTGCATTTTTAACAAATGCCCCATATGATTCTGATGCACACCAACATTTGAGAAGCATGCCCTGAATTCCAACAGAAGAAAGCAATCCAAAGTGAGGCAGACTTCTGTTGAGATGCCAGGGAAATGTATTGTCTCACCTCAACATAGAGTGTGTGTGTCATGGCAATTCGTATTGCTTTCCCATCATAGGGAAACAGAGTTAGTCTTATGCCCAGATGAACTAAGCAGCTACTAGTTAATGGGAAGGATGCCAAAATATCCCCCTCCTCAATATACACCTCCAACCAGCCTGCCAGTGGGCCCAAGCCTCCTGGAAGTAGCTTTCCTCCTTAAAGGCTCTGCTCTGCTGTGTCTCTGCCTGTCACTCTTCCTTTGCATTATGTTTTAAAGCTTTCCAATTTGCTAGGACAAGATGGTTGCTGGCAGGAGATCTGAGAGAGTGCATAAGAATTTATCAAAAGCTGGTAGGAAATTGGCCTTGTAGTTTGATTGCAAGAAAAATAACCTTGAGCTCGGATTTGCTGAGGAATGTGAAATTGAACAGACATGTTCACTTGACCTAGCTGTGGCCATGTGTTCAGGATCTGAGCAAGTCAACAACATTTGAGGGTATGATCTATAGTCACAGTACATTACACTGGCACTGCAAAAGGAGCTAAATAGAAGCTCTCGCCTGCTCTATAGGAGCTGACATTATCAAAGGCAATGCAGGACACACACATGATTAGAACATATATGTAAGGCTATGTGTCATTAAGGTCACATCATGGTAGCACGAAAGTCCTGAAAATTTTGGAAACTTGGAAGAGGAAGAACCACAGGCTATGATTGTGTAGGTTATATCTTATACAAAAGCACCCAGGCAGGCGCTGATGATCTCGGAGAATGTTCAAAAGTCATAGCTGGGTATAGAGGGTAGGGCAGAGTGTGGGAAAGGGCATCATCACCAAACAGTGAACATTTTAAAAAGTCAATGTCGGATTTGTCTAACATATAAGGTGAAAGGCTAGCTCCATATGGATGAATGAAAATCTCTTGGGCATCATACATTTAGTGAAGTTTTAGACAACTATGACTACAAAAACCACATCTGTAATCTTACGATTCAAAGTAGATCAAGGGTTGAAAAGAAAACAGATTTCCACATTCCAAATTATAATGTTGTCCATATTATGCACTGCTAAAATCCCAACACCTCTCGCCCAGCAGGCAGTCAATATATACTGTTTGAATGAAAGAACGTCTGAATGAATAAGTATCTTATTCATCACTTTACAGCTCACACTGTTTAACCAGTCCTGCCAGGTGGGCTGTTATTTCCCAGTCTTCAGGATTCAGGTGCTACCTCTGTATTCGAATTGTGTTCTGTGTGGTATTCCCACCACCATTAGAGGACAGTCATTTTGCTATACCCAGCATCTAGCAGAGTACCTGCAACATACTAGTTGTTCAACACAAGAATAAAAAAGTGAATGGTGAGGGCTTCCCTGGTGGTGCAGTGGTTAAGAATCTGCCTGCCAATGCAGGGGACACGGGTTCGAGCCCCGGTCCAGGAAGATCCCACATGCCGCAGAGCAACTAAGCCCGTGCGCCACAACTACTGAGCCTGTGCTCTAGAGCCCGCGAGCCACAACTACTGAGCCCATGCACCACATCTACTGAAGCCCGCACACCTAGAGCCCGTGCTCCACAACAAGAGAAGCCACTGCAATGAGAAGCCCGCGCACTGCAACGAAGAGTAGCCCCTGCTCGCCGCAACTAGAGAAAGCCCGCGTGCAGCAACGAAGACACAACACAGCCAAAAATAAATTAATTTAAAAAAATGAATGGTGGGAATGTAAATTGGTGCAGCTACTATGGAGAACAGTATGGAAGCTCCTTAAAAAACTAAAAATAGAGTTACTATATGATCCAGCAATCCCACTCCTGGGTATATATCCAGAAAAGACAAAAGCTCTAATTTGAAAAGATACATGCACCCTAATGTTCATAGCAGCACTCTTTACAATAGCCAAGACATGGAAGCAACCTAAATGTCCATCAATGGATAAGTGGTAAAAGAAGACGTGGTGTATATAAACAATGGAATATTACTCAGCCATAAAAAAGAATGAAATAATGCCATTGGCAGCAACATGGATGGACCTAGAGATAATCACACTAAGTGAAGTAATTCAGACAGAGAAAGACAAATATTATATATCACTTATATGTGGAATCTAAAAATAGTACAAATTAACTTATTCACAAAACAGAAACAGACTCATGGACATAGAAAACAAACTTACAGTTACCAAAGGGGAAGGGAGAACAGGGGTATATGGGGAGTGTGGGATTAACAGAGGCACACTACTATATATAAAATAGAGGAACAAGAAGGGTCTACTGTATAACACAGGGAGCTATATTCAATATCTTGTAATAAACTATAATGGAAAAGAATCAATAAAAGAATATAGACATATACATATATATATATGTATAACCAAATCACTTTGCTGTACACCTGAAATGAGCACAATATTGTAAATCAATTATACTTCAATAAAAGTAAAAATTTTTTAAATTTTAAAAATGAATGGATAGGTAGACAATGACTTGATACATGATAAATGAGTGGGAAAAGACTTTTGAGAGGATAATTTGCAATAACTTCTCTGCTAATTATTTACATAGTAAATCCCAATCTGAGGTCACCTGAGCACAAGGGGAATAGAATGGTATCACCTGGGGTTCTTGAGCTGTTTTTTTTTTTAAATGTTTAGCCAAAATCATATCTTTACCTGATTTGAGTAAGTGCAATGAGTGGGCACCAGAAAGCCTCTTAAGCTAAAAAAGAAAACAAAAAAAAAAACCAACTATGGTTTACAACTTGGCCCATTGCATGTTTCTATTCTTTGTCAAAATCAGTTAGAAAACTATTTTTTAAAGGACCTAACTGCTTATTGTTTAAAACACATACAAACAAACAAAAAGCTAACTCACACAGGGATTTTAAAAAATTAAAAGCAGTGAGACCATTTCCAGATACCAGGACATCCAGCCCAATTTATTAGAAAATAGCTGAATACGCATAGGAGCTATATCATCATTCTCCCTTTTGAACTTGTCTAGAGATGACAAGAATCTAAAGACCCTGTGTTTAAAAATGTGACTCACTTCATTTTAAGAAATACTTATCAAATACCAACTTTATTTCAAGAGCTAGAGAAACATTCCACAGATGAAAGACTGGCTATTCTGGGCCATCAACGGGTAAAATGAAAATTCAAAGTTCGTTTCCGGTATTATAGGCTCAGAAATGTAGGAGAAGGGATCAACAGCTATATAGCTCTTACTATGTACCAGGCAGTAGCCCAGGCATTTTACATTGACTTCTACAACAAATCAGTGTGATAGAGATTTTCCTTTATTTTAACAGCTGAGAAAACCATGACTCAGATTTTGATTGACTGCTCTGAGGACACACAGCTGATAAGTAGCAGAGCAGTACTTCAAACCCTGTTTTGTTTGACTCCAAAACCCCTGCTCTTTCCACAATGGCAGGCTGCATCTCACTATTTCATATTGCCCTTGCCTCCTATCTTCCTCTGCATTACAAGTTGCCTACAACAACATTGTCTCCCAAGGCAGGATTTTAGGGCAGTGATATTTACTAGAGCCATAAGTGTGTCTTAGTTCAAGGTCTTATCAAGGGCATTCAGACCTTTTGCAGGCACACCCTCTAATCAATTTGTAGAGAAAAAAAATCTATGTATCTTATATATTCTTAGGCTGACATCTAGATTATTCATCATAAGTTTAAACAGTTGCAAAGGACGTAATTTCTGGAATATGGTAAATATTGACATTTAAAATAAAACTATCCAATTACTCATTTAAACGTATCCAATGGAATCTGAATACCATAGTGATTTGTTACTCATAACCATGTATTTAAAAAATAAATGGCTAAACTCTTCTTTCTTTAAGGGCAGAGAGTTTACACCATTCCTTGCTCTCCTTGAATTCTTATTTGCATTCCACATCCCCACAGGATTTTACCCTAACGTTATAAATTTTTTGTGTTTTAAAGTCTTTATAAATTATTGATTACCTTATATTTCTTCATAACAAAAGTATAAATTGAATTTTAATTTTTTATTTTCTGTGGCCAGAAGGTAATAAATGTTGAAACATTTCTTCTGAATATCGTTATTATTCAATTATTAGCAGTACAAAACTGCTCAAAAGAACACAAATATAATACAAATTTTGATAAATAACAATTAAGCATAAAAATACATTTTTACTGGAAATGAATGCATTTCTTAAAGATGTTAGTGGGGCTTTTCTTCCAGCTAGTTATTATAGCCACAGAATATTGAGTAATATTCAGGAACAAGATTCAGCATCAATTATATATTTAGTTTCCATTTTTATAAAAGCACTAAGAAAACTTTTTCATATCAATAAGCATATGTGAATGAATACAGTTTTATTATGTCATTGTCACTCAATTTCCTTGAACTCTGAGTTAATGTCAAAAAGTTATACAATGATTTTTCATAATATTTTTAGGGAATTCCCTGGAGGTCCAGTGGTTAGGACTCTGAACTTTCACTACTGAGGGCCCAGGTTCAATCCCTGGTAAGGGAATTAAGATCCCACAAGCCACATGGTGCAGGCAAAAAAGCTTAAAATAAAAAAATAATATTTTTAGGGACTTCCCTGGTGGTCCAGTAGTTAAGACCCCGCACTCCCAACGCAGGGGGCCCAGGTTCCGTCCGTGGTCAGGGAACTAGATCCCGCATGCCGCAACTAAGAGTTTGCCTACTGCAACTAAAGATCCCGCATGCCACAAGGAAGATCCCACACGTGGCAGTGAAGATCCCGTGCCACAACTAAGACCCAGCAGAGGCAAATTAATTAATTAATTAAAAATAAAAAGATTGGTTCAACCTCATTAAAAATAATAATATTTTTAACAATCTGAAAACTTGCTTCGGTTCTCTTTAAACTTTATTGAAGGCAAGTAATTAGAAACCACATGACTTAGAAAAGGATTTTTACCCAAGATTACAGTCATTCAGTTTCTCAATTCCTGGAAAGTAATACTGTGGTAGGAAGCTTCTGAGATGGCCCCCAATGATACCCACTTCCTGATATTTGAATCCTATGCAGTATTCTCCCCTTGAGTGTGGGCTAGACCTATGGACGCCTAACAAATAGATTATGGCAAAAGTGATGTCACTTGAGAGATTAGGTTATAACAATGGCTTTTCTCTCTCACATCCTCGGAGGGAAGCATGCTGCCATTTTATGAGCTGGCTGATGGAGAGGCCCACTCCAGAAAGAACTGAGAGAGGTCTCTGGCCAATATGCCAGCAATGGACTATGGTCCTCAGTCCAACAGCCCACAAGGAACTGAATCCTGTCAACAACCATACAACCATGCAAGCGAGCTTGGAACAGAATACTCTCTCAGTTCACGCTTCTGATGAGACCCCACCTCTGGCCAACAACTGGATTATACCATTGTAAGAGATCTTGAGCCAGAGGCACACAACTTGCCACACCCAGATTCCTGACCCACAAAAACTGTAAGATAATAAATATTTGTTGATTTAAGGTGCTAAATTTGGGGACAAAACCAAAAAGTCTTTACTAAGACTTGCCAAATAATTATTAAATGTACCAGTTACTGTTTTACCTAGAGGCACTTTGTTTAACCCAACATACTAAACAGAGTTCATGGAATGAAAAATAGAAATTTTATGAATTTTAATACAGCTTAACCAATAGAGCATTCTTTATGAAATGCTTTTTTCTTATCACATTTTAAATATAATTTTACCAAAATTTTGGAGCTTCAGATTTAGCAATTGATAAAAAAGATCTGTCATATAACCTAACTAGCAAAGCCAGTCATCATTTCCAAATCAACTGGATAAATCATATTTCTTTTGTCTCAAAAAGGATGACTTGGGCTTCCCTGGTGGCTCAGTGGTTAAGAATCCACCTGCCAATGCAAGGGACACGGGTTCGAGCCCTGGTTCAGGAAGATCCCACATGCCACGGAGCAACTAAGCCCATGCGCCACAACTACTGAGCCTGCGCTCTAGAGCCCGTGAGCCACAACTACTGAAGCCCACGTGCCTACAGCCTGTGCTCCGCAACAAGAGAAGCCACCGCAATGAGAAGCCCCCGCACCACAACGAAGACTAGACCCCGCTCGCCGCAACTAGAGAAAGCCCATGTGCAGCAACGAAGACCCAACGCAGCCAAAAATAAATAAATTAATTTTTAAGAAAAGGATGACTTCATTTTCCAATTCAATAAGTATATCAATACTTATTCCTATGATGATCATTTCACTTGTAAATTCTAACACTAGGATGGACAAATTAAAAGATAGGTAGATGGATAGATAGATAGATAGATAGATAGATAGATAGATAGATAGATAGATAGATGGTAGCTAGAGCATGCAGGCTTCTTATGAGTTTGTCATCTGGATGAAATAAAGTGAGTTCAGTATTTCTTTTAGCCCTACCTTTTTGCTTTACTTTCACAGAATTCTCTCTGAGTGATTTATTTATTTATTTTTATCTTTGACAATAGCTGGAGAATGGAGAGGTGAGGTTGTTAAAACTGTCATCACTCCTGCCATCCCAGTATAAATGACCTCAAAACTCCAACATCAGCCTGTTTCTAATGCCAAGCCTCACTCTTAGTTTTTTTTTTAAATAAATTTATTTACTTGTTTGTTTTTATTTTTGGCTGTGTTGGGTCTTCATTGCTGCGTGCGGGCTTTCTCTAGTTGTGGTGAGCAGGGGCTACTCTTCGTTGCGGTGCACAGGCTTCTCATTGTCGTGGCTTCTCTTGTTGTGGAGCGCGGGCTCTAGGCACCCGGGCTTCAGTAGTTGTGGCTCGCAGGCTCTAGAGCGCAGGCTCAGTAGTTGTGGCGCATGGGCTTAGTTGCTCCATGGCATGTGGAGTCTTCCTGGGCCAGGGATTGAACCCGTGTCCCCTACATTGGCAGGAGGATTTTTAACCACTGCATCACCAGGGAGGCCCCCCCACTCTTAATTCTTAAATAGGCAAAATATATGAATCAACATTTCTCCAAATAAGATACACAAATGGCTGATGAGCACATGATAACATGCTCAATGTCATTCAGCATTAAGGAAATGTAAATCAAAACCAGAATGAGATACAACGTCATACCCACTTGCATGACTACAAAAAAAAACATGAACTGTGACAAGTTTTGGTGAGGATGTGGAAAAATCGGAACTCTTATACATTGCTGGTGGGAATGTAAAATGGTGCAGCCACTTTAAAAAATAGTGTGACAATTCCTCATAAAGTTAAAAGTAGGGTTAGTATATAACTGAGCAATTCCACTCCTAGGTATGTCCCCAAGAGAATTAAAAATATATATCCACACAAAAACTTGCACACAAATATTCATAGCAGCATTATTCATAATAGCAAAGTGGAAACAACCCAAATGACCATCAACTGATGAATAGATTAAAAAGATGTAGTATATCCATACAATGAAATATAATATTATTCAACCATAGGAAAGAATGAAGTATTGACAGATGCTACAACATGGATGAACCTTGAAAACATGCTAAGAGAAAGAATCCACACACAAAGGACAAATATTATATAATTCATTTATATGAAATGTTCAAAATAGACAAATCCGTAGAAACAAAAGTAGATTAGTGGTTGATAGGGGCTCTGGAGAGGGGAGGGAGTGCTGGGAATTGACTGCTAATGGATACAGGGTCTTTTAGGAGTGATGAAAATGTTCTAGAATAGACAGAGGTGATGGTTTCTCAACTCTGTAAATGTATTCAAAACTACTGAATTGTATGCTTTAAAAGATGAGGACAGCAACATTGTTATCTGTGATATCTAAGAAACCACTGCCTAACATAAGGTCATGAAAATTATTCCTATGTATTCTTCTGAGAGTTTATTTTATGGTAACAGCTTTATTGAGATATAATCCAGATACCATAAAATTCATTTTTAAAAGCATACAATTCATGTTGTTTAAGGGTACAAACTTGCAACTAGTAGTAAGTCCTAGAGATCTAATGCACAAATATTTTTGATAACTGTATTGTAATAAATATTACCATGTTTTAACTGTATTGTAATAAATATTACCATGTTTTAAAAATATTTTTGATAACTGTATTGTAATATAATTTCTTTCTATGGTAATTCCATATATTTTGTTTTCATGTAGCCCAATTTATCTTTGAACTACTTGAAATTATTTAACTAACAGGAACGCTAAAGAGAGGATGAGTGTTAGTGCTCTTTGTTATATATTCATTTTATATATTTAAAGTAGAGTTATGTGTGCATATAAAATTTATTACTCTAATCATTGCAGCAACTCTTCCAATTCTCAAGTAACTTTGGGAGGAATTTATAATTTTACAATGCCTTAATAAAAGATGTTTCAACATCTCAAAAAAATGGTAATATATGTGCTTCTTTATTAACTCATGAAATAACAAAATCTAGCATTGAGTCTAATAAGTACCTTAAATTCAACCTAGAGCTTCGTTTTCCTTTTGAACTTGTTACTCACTTAACCCAAAGCCATTTAGTCCCTCCTAGAGAACATAGAGGTATCCCTGATTTATCCATTAAGAGCTGGCTAACGGCTGTTCAGATTCAGGCAATGGGCATCTCAGAAATCAACAGAATCCTCTACTTCAGTGGTTCTTTACCATTTGGGGGAGGGCAGATTCCTTTGAGAATATGATGAAAGCCCAGAAAAATGCAAAACACCCAATATTTCACATACAATTTTAATACATTTATTGACTTTGTTAACTTCATCCATAGAACCAGGTTTAAAAATCCCTATTCTGTGTGGTGCTGTTTTTGAACATGATCTGCTAATCCTTTAATATCATAGCTAAGCACTGCTACATTGGAGAGCAAAGTGAAAGTCTTCATAGAATATCTGAAAGGGCAAGGAGCAAATTCTAGGTTTCACTGACTGAATCTTCACTCAAAAACCACCCCAAGACAAATACTGTAAGGCATAGCTCTCCTTTTTAAGATCTCATGTGCTAGTAAAGAAATATTTTTTTCTCCCTTACACTGTGCACTTTTGACAGTGGAGACTATATTGTCTAACCCTCTTATTTGGCATTGTTTTAAGTTAAAAGTTTGTGGATATAAGTCACAAGTTAATGTGGCCTCTGAAACAAAGCTCTTACTGCTGTATACATATGATGGGGCCCAAGAACTTATTTTTAGAACATTTGAAAGTAAATTACCAATATCACACATTTCACACAAATATTGTCGTATATATTCAACTACATTATCACAGTACCATATCTCACTCAAGAAATTTAACATTGATACACTATAATTATAATTTGGAGTCCATATTTAAATTTCCCTTGTCTTTTCAAATGTGTCATTTACAGATGATAAACTGCAAGAACATTGAAGATGTGTCACTATGCACACACAGAGCCACTAGCAAAGAGTGAGAGACTTACTGATTCAAGGCATTTAATGAAATCCCTGTGCAATCATTATCTGACTACGAGGCTAACAGAGACTTCAGTGGCTGCACATAACAAAGAATACAGATTTTACAAAATCAGTCAAGGATAGTCAATAAACAAACACTAAAAACCGAACTCTAGAAGAAGGGGATCAGATTTCCAGAGTAATCATATTAAATTGTTTAAAATGTCTAGTTTCAGCAAAAAACTACAAAACATACACACACACACAGAAAGTATGGTCTGTACACAGGAAAAAAGATGTCATAGAAACAGTCCTTGAGGAAGCCCAGATGTTGGCTTTGGTAAAGACTGAACCAGCTATTTTAAATATCTTCAAATAACTAAAGGAAAACATCTAAAGAATTAAAGGAAAGTATGAGAATGATGTCTCACCAAATAGAGAATATTAATAAAGTGACAGAAATTATTTAAGAAAAGAATCAAATTGAATTTCTGGATTTGAAAAGTGCTATAACAGAATGAAAAATTCACTAGAAGGGCCTAACAGCAGATTTGAGCTGGCAGAAAGGATTAGCAAACTTGAAGATAATTCAATTACCATTGTCTAGACTGAGGATCAGAAGGAAAAACAGGATGAATAAAAATGAACAGAGCTTAAGAGACCTGTGAGACACCATTAAATGGCCAACATACACATAATGGGAGTCTCAGAAGCAGAAAAGAGAAAAAAAGAACAGAAAGGATATTTGAAGAAATAATGAGTAAAAACTTCTCAAAAATAGTCTACATATCCAAGAGCTCAAATATTTCCTAATAGGATAAACACAAAAAAATTCACTTCTTAGTCAACCTCTCAAAGACAAAGAAAAAATCTTGAAAGCAGGAAAATTAAAAGATAACTGATTTCCCATCAGAAACAATGGGCACTAGAAGTCAGTGTGATGACATATACAAAATGTTTAAAGCAAAAGACTGACAACCAAGAATTCTTTATCCAGCAAAAATATCCTTAAATGAGGGAAAAATAGACATTGTCAAGTACACAAAGACTGAGAGAAATAATGGCCAGAAGACCAGTCCTACAAGAAATGCTAAAAAGAGTTCTTCAGGCTGAAATGAAAGAACACTAGAGAGTAGGAAGAAAGAAAGAAAGAAAGAAAGAAAGAAAGAAAGAAAGAAAGAAAGAAAGAGCACCAGAAAAGGTAATTGCATAGATAAATATAAAAGACAACACAAATCTTATTTGGGGGGAACTTTTTTTTCTCTCTAACTTGAAAGATAACTGCATAATTCAATAATTATACGAGTGTTTTGATGGGGTTATAATGTATAATATATAAAGGAACAGTTTGTATATCAGTAATAGCACAAAGGAGGAGGGAAGGAATGGAGCTATATGGTTGCAAAGTTTTTACATATGATTGGAGTCAGGTTGGTATTAATCCAAAGCAGATTGTATTTTAAGATGTCAATTGTAATCCCTGAGCCAAGCACTAAGAAAATAATTATTTAATATAGTAAATTAAACAAGAGAATTAAAAGGTATATTAGAAAATATCTATTAACACAAAAGAAATCAATAATGGAGGAATAGAGGAACAAAAAAGACATGCAACATATAGAAAATGGCAAAATGGCAGATGTAAATCCTACTTTATCAGTAATTACTTTAAATGTAACTAGATTAAGCAAATCAGTTAAAAGGCAGAGATTGCCAGACTCTGTATAAGAGACACACATGTTCTAACTGTATGCTGTCTACAAGAGACACATTTTAGATTCAAAGATACAAATAGAATGTAAGTAAGAGTGGGAAAAGATATATGATGCAAACAGTAACCAAAAAAGAGCTAAGTGGCTATAATAATTATCAGACAAAATAGAACTTAAGACAAAATTTGTTACTAGAGAAAACAAAGGACATTTTATAACTATAAAAAGGTGAATCTATCATGAATATTTAACAATTATTAATACATTTCCACCTATCTACAGAGCTGAAAAATACATGAAGCAAAAACTGACAGAACTGAAGGGAGAAATAGAAATTTAACAATAACAGTTGAAGAATTTATTACCCCACTTTCAGTAACAGACAGAACTAGATAAATGACCAAAAAGGAAATAGAATACTTGGACAACACTATAAGCCAACTAGACCTAATGGACATCTATTTATAGAACATGTCATACAACAACAGCAGAATATATGTTCTTCTGAACTGCACATGGAATATTCTCCAGGATAGATTATACATTAGCTCATAAAATAAACCTCCCTAATTTTTTTAAAGGATTGAAATAATAAAAAGTATGTTCTGCAAACATACTTGGGAATATAATGAAATTAAATTAGATATCAAAAACAAAATAAAACTTCAGAAATTCACACATAAATGGATAGTAGAGAAGACACTGCAAAATAACCACTAGTTCAAAGAAGAAATCACAAAGGAAGTTAGAAAATACTTTGAGATGAATGAAAGGGAGAGTACAGTATATGCCAAGCTTCCTCAGAAACATTTATAATTGTAAATCTTATGTTAAAAAGGAAATAAGATTTCAAATCAATAACTTAAATTTCCACCTTTATGAAACTAGAAAAAGAACAGCAAACTAAGTTCAAAGCAAGCAGAAAGAAAAACATAGTAAATTGTTTATTAGTAAAATATTTATAGATTTAGCTCTCCATATTTAAGTCATGACTCATTTTGAGTTAACTTTTGTATTTGTGTGAAGTAAGGATCAAGGTTCTTTTTCTTTTCTTCTTGTGGAAGTCCAACTATTCCAAGACAATTTGTCGAAAAGAAAAGATTATCCTTTCCAAGTTGAATTGCCTTGACACCTTTCTTGAAAGTCAATTGTATATATGCATATGCATGCATTTATTTCTGGACTGTCTTGTTTTGTTCCATTGATCTTCAATGCCAATTTGTTCTTTTTCAAAATTAACTACTTTACATCTTTTGTATTTATATATAAATTTGAGAAGCAGCTTGTCAATTTCTTCAAAAATGCCAACTGAGATTTGACTGAAATTGTATTGAATCTCTAAATCAATTTGGAAAGAATTGCCATCCTAACTATATTTAGTCTTCCAATTCATGAATATGCCGTATCTCTATATTTATTTAAGTCTTCTTTAATTTATCTCAGTAATCTTTCACAGTTTTCAGTGTTAAAAAACATGTATATTTTTGTCATACTTATTCCTAAGGATTTTATATTTTAAATGAAACTGTTTTTAAATTAATATTTCCTCATTGTTTATTGCTGCTATATAGAATATGACTGATTTGTAACTGGTTCTGTTTGATAGATTTTTTTCTTCTCATTATGTGTCATATTTTCCTGCTTCTTGGCATTTGTGGTAAATTTTTATTGGATACCAGACATTGTGAATTTTACCTTATTGGGTGCTGGCTATTTTTGTATTGTTTTAAATATTCTTGAGCTTTATTCTGGAAATAGTTTGATCCCACTGAGGCTTGCTTTTAAGCTTTGTTTGGCAGAACTAAATACACCTTTAGTCTAGGGCAGTTCTGTACAATAAAAATTTTATGCAAGTCACAAATATGTGCCACATATGTTACATTTTCTAGTAGCCACAATAAAATATAGTGAAGAGAAACTGGTAAAATTAATTTTAATTATATATAAATACATTACATATATATTATATTGATACCCAAACCAGAAAAAAAGTACAGAAAATTAAAAGTTATAGACCAATATCTTTTATGAACATAGACATGGAAATCCTCAACAAAGCATTAGCATATTGAATCCAGCAATGTATAAAAAGAACATACCATAACCAAATGGGATTTATCCCAGGAATGCAAAGTAATCCATTATATTAATAGTCAAAAGAAGCAAAACCCTATGATCATATCAATTGATGCAGAAAAAGTGTCTGACAAACTTCAACATACATTTATGATTTTTTTTTAAAAATGTCTTGGCAAACTTGGAATAGAATGTAACTTGCACAACCTGAACCACAGAACCTACAGCTGACTAAATGGTGAAAGATTGAAGGCTTTCTAAGATCAATTAAAAATGTATATCTGCTTTCAGTACTTCTATCCCACATTGTACTGGAGATCCTAGACAATGCAATAAGGGAAGGAAAAACATTAAAGCCATACAGATTGGAAAGGAAGAATAAAACTATCTCATGATTCTGTATAAAGAAAACCCTAAAGAATCTATTAAAAACTTGATAGAATAAAAAAATGAATTTAGCAAGGCCACAGACTACAAGGTCAATACACAAAAATCAACCATATACTAACAATAAACAATTGGAAAGAAATTTTAAAAGACAGTACCATTGTAAATTGTTGCAAAGGAAATGTAATACTTAGGTATAAGCTTAACAAATCATTATAGGACTTACACAGTAAAAACTACAAAACATGGATGAAAGAAATGACATACTCTGTTCATGGATTGGAAGATTCAGCAGAATAAATATGCTTTCACTCAGCATAAGGTTTTCAAGGTTCATCCATGTTGTGGTATGTATCAATACTTCATTCCTTTTTAAGGCTGGATAATAATAATAATGTACCACATTTTGTTTACCCTTTTATCAGTTGATGAATATTTGGGTTGTTTCTACTCTTTGGCTATTATGAATAATGCTGCTGAACATTTGTGTACAATTCTTTGTGTAGAATGTGTTTTCATTTCTCTTGGGTATGTAGCAAGGAGTGCAATTGCTGGGTCGTATGGTAACTCTATGTTTAACCATTTGAGGAATTGCCATATTGTTTTCCAAAGTAGCTGCACCATTTCACATTCCCACAAGCAGTATGTGGATCTACAGATCCTCACCTACACTGGTTATTATTTGTCTTTTTAAAATTATTATATCTATCCTAGCAAGTATAAAATGGTATCTCATTGTGGTTTTGATTTGAGTATACCTAATGACCAATGATGTTGGGCATCTTTTCATGTGCTTGTTGGCCATTTGTATGTCTTCTTTCTGGAAATGTCTATTCAAGTGCTTTGCCCATTTTTAAATTGGTTTATTTGTATTTTTATTGTTGAATTATAATTGTTTTTTATAAAGGCACAAGTCCCTTACCAGACATATGATATTTAATTACTTTCTCTTATTCTGTGGGTTTTCTCTTCATTTTCTTCATGGTGTCCTTTGAAGTACAAAGTTTTTAACTTTGATTAAGTCCAATTTGACAATTTTTTTCCTTTTGTTCCTTGGCTTTTGGTGTCATCTCTAAGAAACCATTGTTTTACCCAAGGTCATGAGGATTTACTCCTAAATTTTCTTCTTAAAGTTTTATAGTTTTTATCTATTAAATTTAGTTCTGTGATTCATTCTGAGTTGAATTTTGTATGTGGTATGAGGTAGGAGTCCAACTTCATTCTTTTGAATGTGGATGGACAGTAGTCCCAGCAAGCCCAACTGATTGCCAAAGGTGCAAAAGCAACTCAGTGGAAGAACAATAGCCTTTTCAGCAAATGGCAAATAGATACCCACAGGCAAAACAAACAAACAAACAAAAAATCCTCCATGTAAACTTCACTCCTTAAGCAAAAATGAGCTCAAAGTTGATCATAGAGCTAAATGCAAATCTTACAACTATAAAACTTGAAGAGGAAAACATAAGAGAAATCTTCATGACCTCGGGTTAGGTAAAGAGTTCTTAGACATAATACCAAAAGCATAATCCATTAAAAATTTGATAAATTTGACTTCATTGAAATTAAGACACTTTGCTCTATGAAAGACACCATTAAGTAAATGAAAAGATAACACGCAAACTGAGAGAACACATTTGCAATTTACATTCCTGACAAAGAGCTAGTATCCAGAATATATTTTAAAACTATCTAAGTCCACCTGTAAGCAAGCAAAGTACCCAATAAAAATGGGCAAAGGATCTGAACAGACACCTCACCACAGAGGATATCTATATAGCACATAAGCATATGAAAAGATGCTCAACTTCATTCTAATTTGGGAAATGCAAATTAAAATCATAATGAGATACCACTACTTAATCTGTTAGAATAGTTAAACTTTAAAAAACTTGACAAATGC
The DNA here is from genome assembly GCF_963455315.2 of Globicephala melas. Taxonomy (NCBI): domain Eukaryota; kingdom Metazoa; phylum Chordata; class Mammalia; order Artiodactyla; family Delphinidae; genus Globicephala; species Globicephala melas. Next base: position 33,356,964 of record NC_083335.1, read on the forward strand.
TAAGAAGGATACAGAGCAAGTGGTGAGAATGAAAGATGGTATAGCCACTCTGGAAAAGAGTTTGGCAGTTTATTATAAAGTTAAATGTACACTTACTTCATGATCCAGCAATATCACTCCTAGATATTTAAGCCAGGGGAATTAAACTTATGTTCACAGAAAGACCTGTACATGAATGTTCACAGCAGCTTTATTCACAATTATTAAAAACTGGAAACAACCCAAATGTTCTTTAATGGGTGAATGAATAAGCAAACTGTGGTACATCCACACAACAAAAAACTACTCAGCGATAAAAGGGAATAGATTATCGATACATACAAAACCAGATGAATCTCGAAGATATTAATGCTGAGTGAAATAAGCCAGTCCCAGAAGGTTACCTACTGTATGATTCCATTTATATGACATTTTGGAAAAAGTAAACTAAAGGAATGGAGAATGGAGCAGTGGTTGCCAGGGGGGGTTCGAGAGAGTTTGATTACAAAGGGACAACATTATGGAATTTGGGGTGTTGATGGAACTGTTGTGTATCCTGATTGTGGTGGTGATTACATTAGTCCTTCCAGGTCTTAAAAATCCTAGAAATGTATGCCTGTGTGTGTGTGTGTGTGTATCTTAATTATGACAGTGCTTACACGGGTATATACACTCATCAAAACTCATTGAACACTTAAAATAGATGAATTTTACTCTGTGTAAATCATACCTCAATAATGTTGATTTTTAAAAAAAACAAAGTCTCTCCACACCAATCCTACTCCTTAAAAATAACTACTAATGACAATTTAGCGTGTACCTCTCTAGAACATGTAAGCATGTAATATAAAGGGGTTTTCAGTTGGATAAAGGGTATCATTTTACACAATATATATTGCTCTTTATCTTGCTTTTTTCACTTAGAGGTCTTATAAATATATGGACAAATGCATATATATGATATGTGTTTCTACATATAAAATGTTGATAGAGCTACTATATTTTTTAATAGTTTGATTATAAGTCATTTTGTGGATGTGACATCATTTATTTAAGCAGTCTCCCACTGTTGGATATTTAGGTTGTTGCCAGTTGTTTTGCTCTTACAAGCTGCAGTGCTAGCGGACAGCCCTGCGCATACATCTTTTTGCAAGTATATGGATAAGATAAATTTCTAATTGTAGGATTACTGCATCGTAAGGTAAGTGTAATTTGAATTTTTATAGCTACTGACAGATTGCCCTCTGTAGAAGCAAGTAGAACTTTGAGAATGAGTCAGGGGTGCATTTTGCATTTTCCCATCCCAAATCACTGAACTTCTCTCTTTCATAGGATCATGCCGATATTGAGTGGAAGTTTGCAAGGACGAAGCTCTGGATGAGTTACTTCGATGAAGGCGGCACCTTGCCACCTCCTTTCAACATCATCCCCAGCCCCAAGTCATTTCTATACCTTGGTAACTGGTTCAACAACACCTTCTGCCCCCAAAGAGACCCTGATGGTAGACGGAGAAGGCACAACTTGAGAAGCTTCACAGTAAGGCTTTTAAAAATTATGTTTCTTTGTAAACACAACTGTTTTCTCCTTTTCCTCCTTTGTAACATTCCCTATCTTGAACATCTTAAAACTACTCCAACCTACAGATGCTTTGGGGGTTTTTCAGGCAGTAGCTCCTGTGTCATGTTCCAGTCCTAACGTTTAGAAATATATTCGAGTGGATGGGCTGCTGGGAGACTGCTGATGTAACCTCTCTTGTCCGTTTTCAATGACAGGAACGCCATGCTGACAGCCTGATACAGAATCAACATTACCAGGTAAAGCTTCTTCATAGGGACTAAGCACAATAGTTCTTGGTCAGTTGTGTGAACTTGGACAAATCACTTACCCTCACTGATCCTCAGTTTCCTCGTCTGTAAAATAAGGATGATAAAACTTAAACTGTAGTTGTGAGAACTGAGTGGCGAGTATGTATATATGGTTGTGTGTTTGTGTGTGTGTGTGTGTGTGTGTGTGTGTGTGTCCTGGCACAGTGCCTGACACATTGCATTAAGTGGTAGCTATCATCATCACCATTACTAACACAAAGCAGGGTGACTATGTGTATACCATTCCCAGAGGCTAAGTTAAAAGAGGCCACCCCTGTAAAGGAGAAGTATAGATTGCCTCTAAGAAAAAGTATCTTGATTATGTAATTAGTGGACATTGAAATCATCAGACTCTGTGACACTGAAGACTGACTTTCTCAACTTTATAAAAGGAAGAAAAACTCTCATCTTACTAGGAAGGTTCAAGTTTAATCTAGCCTAGAGGGAAAGGATATTGACGTGACCATTCAAGTATTATTCTGCTCTCATTATTCCATGAATGTGTATCCCTGTTTACCTTATGCTTGGGTGGAAAATTTTCCTTTCGGGTAACTTTGATCTCACTGGCCCACTCTGCCACCAAATTTGGACACATAATAAATTCTTCATTTATCCAATGGACTTAACTGGGGGGTTTTGTAGAAAATGCCTGGATCCTGTGAGGATTTTCCAATGCAAAGACAGTCTAAGCGTATTTTATTTCCTGTGTATGTTTCTTATTTTACTGAGAGTCCAAGAAGGAAACTGAACGCTTCTTCATGTTTTTGTTTAAATTCCAGGAAGTTATCAGGAATTTAGTCAAAAGATATGTGGCAGCTATGATAAGAAATTCCAAAACAAATGAGGGACTCACAGAAGAAAATTTTAAGGTAATTTGATCATAAAGTGGTTTAATTCTTCATTCACATTTCTTAAGCATCATTTAATCTTCACAGTGTTTGAGGTTTCTGCTGATGGAATTTCAACAGCCTGTAATACAGCAAAACCAGCTACAATTCTTATTCTCTCTCTTAGAATAGTCTGTCATCCAGTAGATGGATAGATTTTTACCAATGTCTGTCACACCACAATCAGCTTTATGAATAATAAAAATATACATTCTTTTAATATTCTGGGTTTTTCTCAGTATGGGAATTGAGTGCTTTAAATGATATGGCATGGGTGTGTGATGAGAAGAAAGATAGCGAAGGGAAGATGCCTAGAGATTTAAAGGCCTTCTTTAAATAAGATAAAGACAAAAATTCTATTATTAAATCTAACATTTATGAAACCCTACCATTACACATTTTTGGCTGTCACATTGGGATGCTATTGGCATCTAGTGAGTAGAGACCAGGGTTGTTGCTAAAAATCCTACAATGCACAGGACAGCTCCCTACAGCGAAGAATTACCACACTCAACATGTCAATTGGTTGAGAAACCCTATCCTAGAACACATATCTGTTTTCTAAGGAACATAAGAAGGCTGTTATCCTAATCCATAGACATAACTCATCAATTGAGGGCCTGCTATATGCCAAACACTCTGCTAGGTGCTGGGGCACAGTCATGAGCAAGATATAACCAGCCCCTACTCTCTCGTGGAGTCACACACAATAATAATAGAGGCGAATGACTGAGTATTCTAACAGGATCAACACAGGGTGCTGTAGAGACATAGAAATGGGGGGACACCCAACTGGGACTTGGGGATTCGAGGCAGGCTTTCCAGAGGAAGCCATGTTTAAGCTGAGGTTTGAAGGAAGAGCCAGATAAAACAGTTGGGGAGAAGAGTGTTCCAGACAGAGAAAACAGCACGTGCAAAGGCCCAGAGGCAAGAGAGAATATGTCCATACAGGTGGACAGTAAAAAGCCTGGGGAAAGAGCAGGAAGGAATGAAATGGGAGAGATAGACATGTACCAGACCTTGAAAAACCTTGTAGTCTGTGGTATGGCATTTTTCCTTTTTCCTAAGGTCAGCGACAAGTTACTAAAAAGTGTTAAGCAAGAGGACGACATGATCAGATATAAACTTTTCAAAGATGGTTTTTAAAAGCGTGATCTAGTATCTAGGCAGCCAGTTAGAGATAGAAGACATTTCACAGGCACTTGAATAAACAAGGTCCCCTGGCCCAAAACAGCAGTCTCATCTCCTGACATTCCACTTCCCTAGTTTTATTCCTGAGAGTCCTAAAAGCTTTTTCCTCTTCAGTAGTACTTTTTTTTTTACATCTTTATTGGAGTATAATTGCTTTACAATGGCGTGTTAGTTTCTGCTTTATAACAAAGTGAATCAGTTATACATATACATATGTTCCCATATCTCTTCCCTCTTGCGTCTCCCTCCCTCCCATTTAGATTCCAATGACAGCCCTGCTCTAATACCCTCATTGTTGGTTACCACTTCAGTCTGTTGGCGTGCTCCTGATAGGTTCTGAAATCAACTTTACCAACTGCACATTTTTTTCCCAATGGCCCGCTCTGCCCACAGCATTGTTAATATGTTCTTCTTGTGCTTGAATAATGTGAGATTCTTCTGGTAGCTCATGTACCTTGTGATTTGCAGTGAGGCAAAACCTGGAACATTCCGAAGGATGCCCAATGTGCCTATTTTGAACTAAAGACCAAGCTTCTTAACATAACGTGTCTTCTCTCTTGCCCTAGGAATTAAAGCAGGACATTTCCAGCTTTCGATATGAAGTGCTTGACCTCTTAGGAAATAGGAAGCACCAAAGGAGAAGTTTTTCCACTAGCAGCACTGAACTCTCTCAGAGAGATGATACCAATGATGGCAGTGGCGGGGCTCGGGCCAAATCCAAGAGTGTCTCTTTCAATTTAGGCTGCAAGAAAAAAGCCTGCCATGGGCCACCTCTCATCAGGACCATGCCAAGAGTTGGTGGTGCCCAAGGGAAGTCAAAAGCTGAGTCATCAAGCAAACGCTCCTTCATGGGTCCCTCTCTCAAGAAACTGGGTCTCCTATTCTCCAAGTTTAATGGTCATATGTCTGAACCCAGTTCAGAGCCGATGTACACAATTTCTGATGGAATCGTTCAGCCGCACTATATGTGGCAGGACATCAAATATTCTCAGATGGAGAAAGGGAAAGCAGAGTCCTGTTCTCAAAGTGAAATTAACCTCAGTGAGGTAGAATTAGGTGAAGCCCGGGGCGCTGCTCAGAGCAGTGAATGCCCTCTAGCCTGTTCCAGCTCTCTTCACTGCGCATCCAGCATCTGCTCCTCAAATTCTAAACTTTTAGACTCCTCAGAGGATGTATTTGAAACTTGGGGAGAGGCTTGTGACCTGCTCATGCACAAATGGGGTGACGGACAGGAAGAACAAGTTACAACTCGGCTCTAAGTCAAGCCAGTATCACCTGTTCTGGAACTCAGAAAATTTCTAATTTCTTTGCTCTCAGAGGTGACATAGAATATGATTCCCTCACTGCCCCCCACTAGACAGGAGAGTGAAACTCCTCTTGTTTTCACCATCTTTTATAGCCACATTCTTCATTTTTTGTTCTTGTTATTATTATTACTATTATTTGCTTTTTTATACCTACAAACACTAAGTCCATTTCAAAACCAACTGAAGGGGTGTTTGCCCCTAATCAGCAGAGGTGCAGTCGGGTGCTTAACCCTTTGGCTTTGCTTTTCTTACCCTTGCTTCCTTGAAGCTCCAGGTGCCACTTTGCTACTGTTGCTGCCGCACAGATTCCTGACCTTCCTCAGGATCTCACACCATTTCCCCACAGGGCTGAGGGCTGTGCTCAGCAGTCCCCACCAGCTATCAGATAAGGCAAACTAACTTGCCTGTCTTTGTTGCCCTTCAGTGCTCCATGCTGCCCATTCTGGTTCAATGAACAGCATCAAAGGGAAACTGAATAGACTCCAAAGAACTGTCAGCTTGTGGTTTCTAGGTATAACTGGACTTCGTGTTGTTTTTGCTTTTAAATACTACAACTTCTCCTTATCATGGGGGCTGTTGAATTTGTTTCTTAAAGATTTGTGAGTTTCCTAATGTATGCCAATGAATATTTACCCCATAGTATATGTCATATCTAATAAGTTAGTGAATTCCTTTCCTGTGTTTGTGTGTTTCAGTTAGCTTACTACATTTTAAAATTTGATAGTATCGAGATTAGTATTTAGGATATGTACTGTTTTTTAAAAACTTCTACTGTACTCTAATCAACAGTCACTACATCTCATACATTGGCAAGAAAAAATAATTAGCTGGTATATTTATAGGGTCCTATCTACTGTTGATAGTTTTAATCATCACTGCTATCAAAAGCATTTCTAAGATAAAAGCCTGGATTTGAAAATATTTTTTTAACAGAAAAATGACATCTTGTTGAGGTGTCAGAATCTGAAAACAGCACCTTCATTTTAATTAATTGCTTTCTGATAAAACAACAACAACAAAAAAACCAATTTTAGGTCTAGATAACTTGGTTCAAGTTGCAGTTTTAATGTTCAGTGGGGGAAGTGGAATTGCGTGTGTAAACTCATGTTAGATATACAACATAACAACCCTAGTGAATTCATGGAACTATAGACATGATCCAAATTCTACTGTCTTCAAAGAAAATTGCATTATACATCAAAACAAATTATTTTCCACAGCTTAGGAGTACCTCATCAGAACACATAGGTAAATGTTAAAAAATGAAGCCCATAATGCATATGGTCACCATGTTAGATCCAGTAACCATCAACTGATTACCTGCTAAACAAGGGCGGTTCTTCCCAATGTTAGCACAAAGGTATCCCCAACTTACACAATAACACATGACCTGAAATAGCCCAAGGTCTGGGTCCTGGTGATTAAATTAACGGGTAGCTCAAAAAAGTAAGAAACTTAATTAGTTGTCACCCTGTTCTTGTATTCAATAAATGTCAACAGTAATAGGAAACCATCTAAATTCACGTGTATACTTTCTGGCAAAATTAAGTGAAATGAAGCTTTCTCAAACAATGCAAATATGCTTCCAAAATAGTTTTTGACAGTGTAGTTTCTGTTATTTGAATTGATTCCCATTCTAGCCCTAACTTTGGTGACTAACAAAATATTCTACATGAAAAAGACACAAACTAGGGATGATGGGGAAACAAGAGGAGGTGTTGAAGAACAAAGCTCAGATCCAAGAAAAAGTGATCAAGAGAACAAGCTGCATCAGGACCCATTTGGTAAGACATTATCACAAAATAATTCCTCGATCATGCCTACCGTGATCATTTACTCAAATCCAACTTCTCTCCTGCTTCTCTAAGTGGGACTATCATAAGTGGCCCTGACATCAGTAACAGGTTACTTTCCAGAAGGAAGGTTTCTAAAGTTACAGAGTCAACTTTCTCAACTGTCAAATTCACTTTGAATAATAAATAGCACCTGGGCTACATCCCTAAGTCATACTGATGGCACCAGAAACCAATACATCGCCCTATTTCATCAAAAAAAAAAAAAAGTATGTCTTTCTCACAAATGCATGTACTTGTGATGACCTAGGTTTCATTGTTCCGGCAGTTACTTTATCAATTTGTTGGAAAACAAGGGTAGCCAGAGATAGAGCCATGGTCCAAAATACACTCTTCTCTCAGTTATGTTCTAAAGAGAGAATATGTGTCAATCATAATAGCCAATCTCTACTACTGAAAGAAACCAGTGTCATATTTCATGGGCAGTACATTCCTTTTCAGATCTTCTCAGGGTTACTGTCTTTATGACTCGGGCTTAAGATTTCACTAGCTGTGCTGAGGCCTAGCTATGTTGGGGATTGAAGCCAGTTAGCTGTTAAAGCTAATCAGCTATTGTCCTAACTTCCGTGATGGTGACACCAACATTTTTATTAACTCTAACTCTAGTAGAAAGTAGGAAGGGAAGGAGATTTGTGTTCACCTCTCTAACCTCTGGATCAGCTACTATCAATAAAGATATTTCAAATCAAATGTTTAAGTATGTTCTCTGACCCCAGAGAAGGTATAAGCCAACTTGAGAGTAAATTTATAAACATAAAAGAGCTAAAAGAGAAACTTAGTGAGGATCTACTCAATTCTATCATCTTATTTTACAAATACAAAAAAAAAAAAAAGGAGGTCCAGAGAAGGATAATGACTTGCTCAAGGTCACAGAACCAGTCAATAAACCCAAATCTTCTAGATTATGGAAACAAGACATTTATTATTAAGCACACATATTATGTTATACATAGGAGATGTGGAAATGGATTGGCCACTATAGATATCTTTTTGTTCATTTGCCCAAAATGCCACGAACTCCACAAATTTCAGACTGACATATTTATACGTAAAGTTAAAAATGTGTTCCAAAGTCAAATACAATTATAAATGGTACAAGAATCATTTACTTTTTGTCTAAGTATCTATACCATGGTTCACCTCCATTACAGGTGAATTTCTTATCATTTCTGGCCACCTATTTTATTTGTTTGATTCCATCATAATTACATTAAAGCCTCCCTGATCATTAGTAAGGGTAAAAATATTATTGAATACAAAGAAAATGTCTGAATTATATTCAGAAATGGCCATTGTTGAAGTATGTCCTCCACTTCTAGCTTTAAATCCAGTGAAGTACAAAGAAAAAGGAATGATTCAAAATCATCATTTTTGGAAGATGCCAAATTTTATAGGCATATAAATCTCCAGGTTATACTTCTGTCCACTTATATGGGAATACTTGAAATTTTCTGGTTCTTTCTGCCTCTCATAGTAATTTTTCATTCCACTCTGACCTGATTTAGGGCATTTCAGCTAAGTCCAAAACATCTAAACATCTGTCTGCAATTTGATTAAAGACACACACACACACACACAAACCCTACAGCCTCTACGTTTTGAATGACTTAAATAATGAACAAATACTTTTTCAATAACTTTATAGTTATTATGGCAGTGTAAAACCTCCTCTGCAAATTTCATTGGGGACTTCACTGAAAAATATGAGTCGATACCTTAGCCAGATAATATAAATAACCATCTGATGTTCATATTGCCTTGTGGGTAAGACTCAAGTGGTGTTTTAACTAACAGTTTAAGTGGCCCAGACCTTGGTTTGTTCAACCATCAGGTGAAAAGTACTTGAAGTTAGGCAGACATTCTTTCTTGTTTAAAAGTACACAAGAAAAACTGATCATGTTATTTTGGTAATCACATTTTCAAAACAGTGTTAATAGATTGCATGTATAGACATAGCCAACGTAAGTGGATGTAATAGTTTGGATCATTTAAAATACTCTTCACACCTACTTCTCAGCTCCCTCCAACCCCGAACCCTGTGGCTTTGCCTCAAACCTGTGTGTATTTTAGATTCTTTGGCTTGCTTTATCTAGATAATTGTTCCAAATATCCACTTTGTCGGTGTAGAACTAGGCATTGGGAACAGAGTACCCCAATTCAGTGTGAGCATTACTTTAGTACAGAGAAATGCTATTTCTACTGTATTTCCAATGACCCTTTCCATCACTTTTTCCAACAGATGTGCGTTTTGGCTTGCACTGTTTTGGGGATGTTTGTAAAAGTGAGAAGAACCTTGTCTGTGCACACACACACATGCAATGAAACTTAATAGCGTTTGATCGCTCTGGCTTGGCCTTTCATCCTTTTTTGGTAATTACTAAATCATTTTGAAGGGAGGGGGAGCAGGGAGAACTTCAATGGAAAGAAAATTCCTGAGATGTGATGAGGAATTGCTAAAATGAACTGCCAAAGCAGCATCCACTGTAGTACAACTGTTAATATTGAGAGCTCTCAGGATTTGGGGTTTCTGGTTTGAAGAATAAAGCTTGTAGGTCAGAAGAAAGAACCTACCTGTAAAAATAAAAATATATATTTTTGGTGAATTAAGTAAGTCTGTATACTTCAGATTTACTGCATACTTGAGATATGACTATTCATATGTTGATATGTGGCCTAGGATTTTCATCTGTATGCTGCATGGTGGTCCAGAGAAGAAGGTGCTGGTAGGCGGTTTTGAGAGCTTTAAGAAATGGAATGTTTATTAAGAAACAAAGGAGTTGATTGCTGGAATGATACAGGCAGCTGGCTAGTAGTATTTTTAAGCTCTGGAGTAGATTTATATCTTTTTTTTAACATCTTTATTGGAGTATAATTGCTTTACATTGTTGTGTTAGTTTCTGCTATATGTGTACATCTATCCCCATATCCCCTCCCTCTTGCGTCTCCCTCCCACCCTCCCTATCCCATCCCTCTAGGTGGTCACAAAGCACCAAGCCGCTGTTTCCCACTAGCTAGCTATTTTCCATTTGGTAGTGTATATATGTCAATGCTACTTGTTTACTGGATCTGAGTTGTGGTCTTTTCCTAAAGATATACCATCAGTGCTTGTGGTACTTGAGAGACATGTACATATTAAGAATTATTAATGTTTAAATATAAAATTAAGTGGAATGCCCTTATGCCAAAAGCTTATCTGATGTGAAAGTTGTGACAGCTCTGTAGAAACTTCCCATTGCTACACAAATGAAAGGCAATTTGTATAGTAACAAAAAGAGCCGGCAACTTTTGATCATCGTAATCAACCTTCATAAATCCATGACTGTGGCACGCATCTGCCCTAACCTCATCCCTCACCCTCAAAAAGAAAAGCCTTCTTTACAATGCCAAATGACTTGATAGAACCACAGAAGACTAAATGAAGAAATAATGGTCTACAGCGTGAATGCCATTTTCAGCAACGTGCAGAGTATTTTGCCCTTTGACTTTATCTATGAGCAGGTTCCAGAGCAACCTAACATCCCAGGAGCTGCACTTCAACACATGCACATACTAAGACATCACCCTTGGTGGCAGTGTGCCTTTTATTTTGGCCTATGGTAGCCAACCATCTGCAAGTACAGTTAAGCTGGGCTTGGCCACTGTGTCTTTTGCCACAATGTTCAACATACCCCACAATATTCATTGCGACAGATTGCCTTCCAACCTAGAAACCCTCTTGACAGTTCTCTGGTCTTATACAACCTTTAAAACTGACCCTTGGATGACAAGACAAAAAAGAGGCTTTGGATTTTTGTGGGGAGTGCTTGAGGTACTTAGATGGTGTGGTAAAGAGCAAACGGAAAAGCTTTCAAAGCACGGACTAGTACGGATAAGCACTTTAAAATGTAGGGCTAAATCACCATACTGTCAAACTTTCCAGATAACCCAATTGAGGTGGCGTTCCCCGATTCTTTTTTTTAAAATGTAGTTTCTGGATTAAAACATCATCATTTCTCCCTCAACAAAATCCAGAAGTGCAACAGTATATGAAAACTAGCTCTGAACAAACTGTAAATCATTTTTCAAAGGTTGAGTTATATTTCGGTTGAATTTCAGATCATAGCACATTCTCACCTTGTGACCACTGTATTCTTAAATTTGACACATCAGACTCATAGTAAGGTTACATTTTAAATTGTGCAATATCACTGACTGGCTTTTATAAATATGCGCTTATGACCAATTACTGGAAGGACTGATTTCCCCAAATTTTACCTAAGAAATAAAATGAATTTGCCAAAACCCTACAGAAAAGAGAAATAAAAGGTAAAAGTGGGAGAGGGTAGTATGGAAGAACGCTAGATTCTATACCTGATGTCATATTTTAGTCTCAAAAATTTAGAACATATAAAGTGAGATTATAAAATGAGACTGATATTTTCATAAACATGGCAGAATTAATGTGCCCAAATTAATGTTGTTCTTCAAAGCAGTCACCTTAAGCTGCACCCATATTCGAATGCTGATATTACTCAAACCATTGTGGACTTCTGCTTTTGGGAGGATGGTCAAAATCCACAATACAACCTCTCAATACCCTCAATGGTAGAAAATCATAATCTTGTAAGATTAAATTCTTAGAAACAGTCAAAACTAACTTTAGATCCATATTTGGTAAAAATTGGGGCAATCAAGCTGAGTTCTACTTTTTCTGGTAAAAAAATATTTTTCAAGTGCTATCACACAATAGGCACCTTGATAGGCACAATTATAAAATACCAAGACAGTTTCTTGTGGGGTTTGTGAAGTGACCTGAAACTGCTCTTTGGAATCTAGTTTTTTCCTTATCAACGTTGAGGAATAATTTGTGTACAACTACCTGCATCCATTTAAAGTGTACAATTCAGTGAGTCTTCACTGTTGTATACACCGCTAGGACCACCACCAAAATCAAGATACAAAAATTTCCATCACCCCCAAATGAGGCCTTGTTCCTCTTTCAATTCTGGAATCTATTATAGTTTCAAACATGATTGGAACAGCGGCAGCCTTATTGGAATAAGTTTACAGCCTCCCAAGGAGGAAACATTAAAGAACACCATATTTAGATATAGAATCTCCACTGATTTGGGAACAACCATGACTTAACCCTTGAAATATCTGTGTTTAAACAGTAAAACACATTCCAACTTCCAATGGCTTATGTTGTAAGTAAACTCAGTATTGGCTTCCCAAACCTTATTTGATCCATAAGAAATCACACTTTATAATACAGAGGCTCTGACAACTAGACTGTTAGCAGGAAGAAAGGGCAGTAAGGAAAAGCCCTGGCCTTCCCAGGAAATTGAGGGGAGGTTTTGGATTCAGGAGGAGCTCTGGTAACAGAAGTAGGAGGCGGCTCTAATGGGAGGATGGCAACAGCTAGCTGAATTTTCAGGTCATTTGAAAATCACATGTTCACACTAGGTAGTTCCTGTATAAGATCCAGTCATATTATTTGAAGTACAGATTCATCCATTTTTGGTCACATGTCATAGGACTTCCTTTTACAACATATATTAAGCAATCAGTTTAAATAACCAAAGCAATGTAGCTTGTAGTCCAATAAGCAGAGTGATAACTGTGTTTAGTATACTTGGGCAGGAGAAGCAGTCAGAATTCTTGAGTGTCTAGTAGGATTCATTGGAACGAATGGCACTAAAATGAATGTTGTGGGAGCTCATGAGGAAACCTCTAAACCCAAAGGGTTAACACATTAGTCTGTATTTTTCTTAATGTTAAAGGCAATCCAATTTGATAAATTAACTTAAAATTTTTAACTGGTCAAATTACTCTTCTAACATAGTACAAGTCAACCCATATGTTCTCTTATTTCAACTATAAAGACAAAGACCTTCTCAAGGACATTTCAGTTCAGATAGGGATAAACATCCTTCTCAAGTGAAAGCATTTTAATTTGTCTGTTTCTTATAACATAGGAATGCATACCAGTGGTAGGATTCAAGAATCACTATTTAAACTCTTCACAGGATTCAAGAGTTCTCAAAAACAGGTTGAAATTGAGGATGAAGAATTTCTACCTATTCAGAACAATGAATGTAGTTTGGAGCCAACATTTCCTAGACAATAAAGAATACTTTTAGAAAACAGGCAGTGTTTAATTCACTTTCTTAGCCTAGTTGGAGGCCCCAATCACACATCACCATACAGAAAATGTATGCATTGAACTTAAGGTTAAAATTGTATCTCCCGAGCTTAATCACAAAAAGGGGAAATTCCAAATGTGTTTGTGTAAATGGCATTTGGCTTTGCAGACTACTATTTTAAAAGCTAAAGCCTCCTTAAGTAACTATTACTTTTATTTAAATATTTTCTGTAGGAAGTGCAAAGTTACTGTCATTAAATGTGTTAAAAAGAATCTTGTACAATAAAATGATTGTCTTTAGCTTCAGTATAAACAAAAATAAAGCATTTACTTTTTTCCTCCAAAATGTATGGCTGCTCAGATTTAAGGTGACTGTTCCTCCCTTTTCCAACATAATCATTTATAGCCATCTATTATTAATAAACATTTGTGAACAACAGTGGATCTTACACTATCATTTAACCAGCAGACACACTTAAGGGAGACCTCCACAGTCCAATATATTTTGAAAAGTTCATGACTGAGAATAAACATTATTACTATCATTCTTTTATATTTCCCATTAAACAAAGCTGTATTAAATATTTAGAAAATTGAATAAGCATTCATAAAGAACTTTGAGATGATGACATGAAGGGACCAATACAGCTATAAAGCTATGGTGTACGACACTGACAAACCTTACTGGCCTTATCCTGAAAACTTCTGAGTAACCAAAGAATGATACATGTCGTACAGAGCAGTTTCAATCTGTGGGTCAGTGAGAAGACACATAAATTGAGGTTAAGCTGGTCATTATTCAGCCAGTATAATCTGAGTACATTTGGGTAATATTTTCTGAAGTTATCAGTTGACATTTCTTTTAAAGTTTTTTCTGTAGTCATGGACTTTTCAGCAATTAACTTTCCCCTAATTAATTCAGATTCCTGAAGTTTTGTCTTTTATTTTAATTAACTTTTAGGCCACCAGAACACCGGTTAGCATACCAGAACAGCTTCACTTTCAGCCAAGTAACTCAGTTGCAAGTCCTGGCCTTTTTTTTTTTTTAAAGTCATGTTTTTTTTTTTACATCTTTATTGCAGTATAATTGCTTTACAATGGTGTGGTAGTTTCTGCTTTATAACAAAGTGAATCAATTATACATATACATATGTTCCCATATCTCTTCCCTCTTGTGTCTCCCTCCCTCCCACCCTCCCTATCCTACCCCTCTAGGTGGTCACAAAGCACCGAGCTGATCTCCCTGTGCTATGCAGCTGCTTCCCACTAGCTATCTACCTTACGTTTGGTAGTGTATATATGTCCATGTCACTCTCGCACTTTGTCACAGCTTACCCTTCCCCCTCCCCATATCCTCAAGTCCATTCTCTAGTAGGTCTGTGTCTTTATTCCCGTCTTGCCCCTAGGTTCTTCATGACCTTTTTTTTCCTTAGATTCCATATATATGTGTTAGCATAAGGTATTTGTCTTTCTCTTTCTGACTTACTTCACTCTGTATGACAGACACTAGGTCCATCCACCTCACTACAAATAACTCAATTTGTTTCTTTTTATGGCTGAGTAATATTCCATTGTATATATGTGCCACATCTTCTTTATCCATTCATCTGTTGATGGACACTTAGGTTGCTTGCATGCCCTGGCTACTGTAAATAGAGCTGCAATGAACATTTTGGTACATGACTCTTTGAATTATGGTTTTCTCAGGGTATATGCCCAGTAGTGGGATTGCTGGGTCGTATGGTAGTTCTATTTTTAGTTTTTTGAGGAACCTCCATACTGTTCTCCATAGTGGCTATATCAATTTACATTCCCACCAACAGTGCAAGAGTGTTCCCTTTTCTCCACACCCTCTCCAGCACTTATTGTTTCTAGATTTTTTGATGATGGCCATTCTGACCAGTGTGAGATGATATCTCATTGTAGTTTTGATTAGCATTTCTCTAATGATGATGTTGAGCAGTCTTTCATGTGTTTGTTGGCAATCTGTATATCTTCTTTGGAGAAATGTCTATTTAGGTCTTCTGCCCATTTTTGGTTTTTTTTTTTTTGTGGTACGCGGGCCTCTCACTGTTGTGGCCTCTCCCGTTGTGGAGCACAGGCTCCAGACGCACAGGCTCAGCAGCCATGGCTCACGGGCCCAGCCGCTCCACGGCATGTGGGATCTTCCTGGACTGGGGCACGAACCCGTGTTCCCTGCATCGGCAGGCGGACTCTCAACCACTGTGCCACCAGGGAAGCCCTGGGTTGTGTTTTTGATATTGAGCTGCGTGAGCTGCTTGTAAATTTTGGAGATTAATCCTTTGTCAATTGCTTCATTTGCAAATATTTTCTCCCATTCTGAGGGTTGTCCTTTGGTCTTGTTTATGGTTTTCTTTGCTGTGCAAAAGCTTTGAAATTTCATTAGGTCCCATTTGTTTATTTTTGCTTTTATTTCCATTTCTCTAGGAGGTGGGTCAACAAGGATCATGCTGTGATTTATGTCGGAGTGTTCTGCCTATGTTTTCCTCTAAGAGTTTGATAGTGTCTGGCCTTACATTTAGCTCTTTAATCCATTTTGAGTTTATTTTTGTGTATGGTGTTAGGGAGTGTTCTAATTTCATACTTTTACATGTACCTGTCCAGTTTTCCCAGCACCACTTATTGAAGAGGCTGTCCTTTCTCCACTGTATATTCTTGCCTCCTTTATCAAAGATAAGGTGACCATATGTGCATGGGTTTATCTCTGGGCTTTCTATCCTGTTCCATTGAGCTATGTTTCTGTTTTTGTGCCAGTACCATACTGTCTTGATTACTGTAGCTTTGTAGTATAGTCTGAAGTCAGGGAGCCTGATTCTTCCAGCTCCATTTTTCGTTCTCAAGATTTCTTTGGCTATTCGGGGTCTTTTGTGTTTCCATACAAATTGTGAAATTTTTTGTTCTAGTTCTGTGAAAAATATGGCCTTTTTAAAAAATAAATTTATTTTTGGCCACGTTGGGTTTTCATTGCTGCACGCGGGCTTGCTCTAGTTGTGGTGAGCAGGGGTACTCTTTGTTGCGGTGCATGGGCTTCTCATTGTGGTGGCTTCTCTTGTTGCAGGGCACAGGCTCTAGGTGCGCAGGCTTCAGTAGTTGTGGCACACGGTCTCAGGAATTGTGGCTTGTGGGCTCTAGAGCGCAGGCTCACTAGTTGTGGCACACGGGCTTAGCTGCTCTGCGGCACGTGGGATCTTCCCGGACCAGGGCTCAAACCCATGTTCCCTGCATTGGTAGGCAGATTCTTAACCACTGCACCACCAGGGAAGCCCTGGCCTAATTATTTTAAGTGTGATTGGGTGTATAACATTTATACATTGGTTAGATAAAACAATCTGAAAAGCAGTAATATATCTGGAAAAGATGTGCAACCAGTATAAGCAAATTCCAACAACTCAATAATAAAAACACAATTTGAACGCATTTCAAAAAGGAATATATACAACTAGCAAATAAGCACGTGAAGAGGTGTTAAACATAATCATAGGGAAATGCAAATTAAAACCACAATGAGATACCACTTACTACCAAACCCACCAGAATGGCTACAATCAAAAAGACCAATACCACCAAATGCTGACGGGGATGAACAATTGGAATTCTCATATACTGCTGGTGGAGTATAAAATGGTACAATCACTTTGGAAAAATCTCCTTCATTTCCATACTAAACATATACCTAACCTATGACCCAGTAATTCCAAGAGGAATGAAAACAAATGCTCAAAAGACTTGTACAAAAACGTTCACAGCAGCTTCACGCGTATCTAAAAACTAGAAATGGCTCAGGTATCCATCAACAGGAGAATGGCATTTTTGTACAATGAAATGCTGCTCAGCAATAAAAAGAACTATTGACACATACAACATGGATGAATCCCAAATACCTTATGTTGAAGAATCCTTACACAAAGGAGCACATACTCTGATTCATTTATACACAGTTTAAAAAACAAACTATGATAGGAGAAAAATCAGAAGAAAAAGCGGTTGCCTAGGGGACGGGGATCGGGTAAGCAGGGACTGACTGGGAAAAGCATGAGAGAATTTTCTGGAGTGATGAAAATGCTATCTTGATAAAGGTTTGGGTTTCACAGATGTGTGATTTGTCAAAATTCATTGCATCAAACACTTAAGATTTGTGCATTTCATCACATGTAAACTTTACCTCAAAAAGAAAAGAACCTTTAAAAAAGAACCTTTAACAAATACTGAACTCTAGTTAACAATATCCATGCTGAGATGTTTAGGGGTGAGGTGCATTTAAGTCTGCAATTTTCTTTGTAATCATCAAAAAATAGGATTTATAGATGGTTATGTGAAAAGGTTAAGTGTAGTAAAATGTTAATTATATGATCTAGGTAGTGGATATACAGATATACATTGCACACTTATTTCAACTTTCATGTTTAAAATTTTTCATAATAAAATGTTGGAAAAAAATAAGCAGTGAGTAAAAGAACAGAACTAGGTTAACAAAAACCAAATCTATACCGTGCTTCAAAACAAGTAGGAGGAAGAAAACTTCTTGAGGAGCTGAAGCTCTTTTAGCAGAGCTAAAAGAATGAAAGAAAATTAAAACAAAGTTCAACTGCTGATGCAAGCAAAGCAACTGAATATAAAATAGTTTGTTTTTCCGTGGGACTATATATGTGGTAGAACTTTTATTTCTTTTATTGTGGTAAGAACATTTACCATGAGATTACCCTCTTAAGAGATTTTTAAGCGTAAAATACAGTATTGTTATCTACAGGCACAAAGTTGTAGAACAGATCTCTGGAACTTTTCTTGCATAACTGAAATTTATCAAGATAAAAATTGTTACTCTGATCTCTTTAATACACCAGCAAGGAAATAAAAGGTTTTTTAAGTCAAGAACTTTAATACCCTAGTATTAGGGTAGAATTTTTTTTCTATAATTCTGCAAATGATTTGAAAAAGCTGTACTATATAGTTTAGAAAAAGCCATAAGATCTGCAAGAAAAGGTTTGTTAGTTGATTAGGTGAAGGGACTGATCACCTATATAACACCAATACATCAATAACTATTATTATTATTTGGCTAAAATGATCTTAACATTTTATTCATTGACTGGCCTGAATTCATAAGAATTGATTCAGTTTAATCTCAATATTGTAGAATTACTCTCCACCCCTCCTCTCATAAAAGGTTTAGCCAGTGGCAGGAGCCACCTACCAGACAAAAAAAAAAAAAAGCTCTTCAACACTAAAGGATTCCTGGTTTCCAAGCTCCCCTCTGGCAGCCATAAGGAGAAAAGTGAACTCAGAAGTGGTGGTGGTGGTGATTATTAGAAAACAATGAAGCAGTTAAACCTGAAGTGGTTCACTCAGCTCAATTAGTTTCAACTATAAATAAATGTCATGGTTTAATATAATTTAGTTTTACATGTAGCTAGTGAATATTCTTGAGAATTACAGGACTTTAAGAATCAGTTGCCTATACTATAGGCTTCCCCCAACCCCCAGATAGCTTAACAAGGGTACCTATGAACCTTATGTGACAGTGTCTCTAAGATCTTGTTTCTTTTCAGGATTCAAGGCAAAATGTTTAAAAACCTGAACTTTTACTAACTTTATAAACATTACCTCTCCAGATGGCCAGTTACCAAGGTAGTTTTTCTTCAACTATTATGAAAGATTTCAAACACAAAAGTAGAGGGAATAGCACAATGAACTCAATCTTCAACAGTTATTATTCAACAGTTACAAACATGCAGCTTATCTTCATCTATAAACCTCACCCCCCAGATTATTTTGAGATGATACCCAGATTTATCATTCTAAAGCAGTTTTAGTCACTCAGTAGGGTAGTTACCTAAACTCAGGTCCATCCTTTCCTGAAGCTCCATCTTTCCACATACAGGCACCCCACACATCCCTGAAACCGCCTTTGATGACTGAGGCAGGAGAGAAGACAAGTGTTCTAAATCAAGTTGCTCCAACTGAAATTTAACATTCTAGCTAAGATGGGGGAAACAAGAGGTTGCCTTTTGCTGTATTAGTTCTCCTGAATTCTTTTTATTATAAATGGAAATATAAATGGCCTCCAAGAGATTTCATGTAAAATGGACAAAATTTGACCCAGATTTAGAAAAATCTAGATTAAGTTCATGCCCTACCCTTCTCCAATGGACTATTTCATTATTCATGGAGATTTATGTCTGAATTAAGTTCTGAATGTATGGTGTTCGCATAAAAAAATCATGATTTGTTTATACTTTTACTTCCAAAGCTAATTAAAAGGTTATGCCTTGATTATAGGCTCTAAGGAAATGAAAGATGTTTTAAATTCACAAGTCTTGAATTTCAACAGTAAAACAGATTCAATATTTTCATCTGCTCTTAATCAAGGCAGAAAACCACAATTAGTTTTGAGAATAAATATACACAGCATAAAAATGAATTCTAATTGTTCTTCCTCACTATGGAAATGATCCAGCTTTCTACCTTTGGTGTAAACCAGATTTATCTCAGGAAGGCGGTGAAAGTAAAGGGTCCAGAACAAACCACAGTGCCTTTATATCCTCCTTCCCCCAACAATTCTCAATGGTTGAAAGTTGGGTATAACAACAGAAAAAAAGACAAAGATGTCTTTTGTAATATCAAAAGCAACTACAGAGGTTATATGTAAAAAGTCTACCACTGTGCTTATACTATAGGTTGATTAAACATGTTAAGTCTTAGGTTTTTTGTTTTTTGTTTTTTACCAGAAAGACCACTTTGTTTTTAACCCAGAAGCTGCCTTCAAAAACCACTGCAGGGCTTCCCTGGTGGCGCAGTGGTTGAGAGTCCGCCTGCCGATGCAGGGGACACGGGTTCGTGCCCCAGTCCGGGAAGATCCCACATGCCGCGGAGCGGCTGGGCCCCATGAGCCATGGCCGCTGAGCCTGCACGTCCGGAGCCTGTGCTCCGCAGCGGGAGAGGCCACAACAGTGAGAGGCCCGCGTACCCCCCCCCCCCAAAAAAAAAACCCGCTGCAGACTTCTGCTACAGTACAGGTTACTTTCACCCTCCCAACTCACAAAACAATAGGAGGGTCAGGGCTCACTCCTTGATTATTTCTTAGAGAAGTGTGACTGTAAAGCATAAACAAGTGGACTAGTATGATTTAAACAGACCATTCATACCATTAATTTCAACACTGGTAACAACAATTAGGTTGATCCTGGGTTTTTAAGTTAATAATAAGCATCTCATTAAACTGCATTAAATTAGTAATGGAAATCAAGGCAAGGCAGCAACCTACAAGTTTAAAAAATAAACAAATCAACGGGAAGCCTAAGGCAAATGTACTTATCTCAAAACCACACAATTTCCAGATCCACATTCTCAAGATAGACTACAACCTTCTAAAACACTGCTTAGAAGCTAATTAGTGAACCACTGACAGTTGAAGATACAGGACAATCACTTGCTGTGAGTTATGTACATTTCAGAAATGCTGGCATATTTGAAAAATGTTGGAGAGGGGTTGTTCCATGTTTCAAACTTGACTAAAATAAACCTTTGAACATAAAACAATCTGCAGGCTGCACAAATTGAGAACCCAGGAGGTTAGCAGAAAAAAAGCTGAAACATTAATACAGAGGTTGTTAGAAAGATCAGTGCACTGTTGCCCATCTTTCTTTATTAAAGTTGTCAGATGCCAACTTGTAGAGCAAGGACTTGTAAAGATCCAGGATGCAAAACCGAAACACTACCAGTTCCATGTCTATTACGAAGCAGAAGCCTTAACTAATACACTGACTGATTTGAAGCTCATTGTTATCAATCATCTTGAGAACAGTATACTGAAGACAGGATATCTTCTTTGCAATGGATTCCACTCTAGTTCTTTAACCTGTTCAAGCACCTTGAGCCCTGAGTCTCAATTGGTTCTTTTTGCCTGGGGTATAGCTGAAAGGTGGGAAAGAACAGAATGGTTCACAAGCATAAATAACTTTTAAAGGAGGCAATATAAGTAGGTTTTGCGGCAACCAAAGAACACTTTTAAAATAGCTATTTGTAGGTGAGACAGAGCAAAGCATTCATGATGAATTACCCCTCAGAGGAGAACTGAATGAATAGAGAAAATCTTGTAGTCTTTGAGTAGATGAAAGAGAGAGAAGGGAGAAGGCAGAAGGGCTTATAAAATGTGTCTCACAGAAAGCTGAAGACAAGGCAGGCCTGAAGAGATACAAGATAAATCTAAACAACAATTTAAAGATTCAACAACCATTAGAAATATAGGACAATGAGAAAGTAAGTCTAGATTAAAGTTCCCTAAGAGAATTAACAGATTTTTTTTTAAAAAACAGAAACACAACTTAAAGGGACATTCTTTAGGGACAAGAACTGGATATGGTAGTATGCATTGCAATGTCTTGAGATTAAATAACATTTCAACTGACCCTGCCAATCCATGCTATAAATTCACATTTTCTGGCAACCAAAATACTAGGGGGAAAACATATGGGAACAATCAAATGTCTGGTACTCTTTGCTGCCATGAAAAAGCAAAAGAAAATCTCACTCATTTTAGCAATTTTAAATGCTAATTTTTATTTACTGCTAAATGTGCAAAGGACATCAATACTGTGCAGGAAAATGGTTACATAAATCCAATATTAAACAACAGCACATGGGATAAATCTAAAGCAGAGCACCATGTGCCTTCAGAACTGATTAATATCATAGAACACAACTCAGATCAGACAATTCTTAAGAAACCTGAAGAGCACTCTCACTTAATATTAAGCTAGTTACCCAGAAGCAAATGCTCTTGGTTTTGTTGTTTCATTTTCTAGGAAAAAGTTGTTTTCCCAATTTTGCATGGTTTAATATTATGTGTGACATCGGAACCAAGGCAATAGTTTGTAAGATTTACTCCATTTATCAATTGGTACCATCAGCTAATACAAAGTTGACAAGCTGGCTGACAGGAAAACAGCTGAATACAATGAAATATGCTCAGATATGGGGCTAGTTGTACATTCACCTCAATGTCCTTATTCACAACCCAAAGAAATATTCCTTTATTTTAAAGTACTATTTTAAATCAAAAGGTAAAATAATCTTAAAGACAGATACAACAGTAACCACTCTAAATCACTTAAACACTAACATAAAACACTTTTTAAAAACCAAACAATAAGAAAAATGGCAGTGCAAGAACACATCATACTGCTGAATCTTACATATTCTGAGGTACACAATGAGAAGGTGAGGGAGGTGAAGCAATATAGGCAAGTGGCCCAGGACTCATAGCACCACGAATTTGAGAACCAACATATGCTGCACTGACTGGATGCCAGGGGGCAACACAGGGATAATCTGGCACAACAGGAAGGCAGGAATCAAAACCTGGCAAAGGTCGCTGCCCACAGGGATCTGACATCACTGGATAATAGAATGCTCCATGAGGGACAGATGCAGGGTCAGCATTTGGAAAAGTACCTGAAACAAAGAAAGCATACAGTACACTTCATATACAAAGATTCATTAACATCAACATAAATGGATGTTCTTACAGGTAAAAATGAAATTTAGCATTAACTCCAAGAAAGATCATAGCAATTGCAGCAGGAGCACTTTAGATATGAACATTAGTGACTAAAACAGGCTACTAAAAGATAATATGAAAATTTTCTAACTAAAAAAATTAAATATAGGAAGATGGCAGAAGAGTAGGATGCAGAGATCACCTTCCTCCCCGCAGATACATCAGAAATACATCTACACCAGTGGGAGGGAGATGTGAAGGAACAAAGGTTTCCACACACTAGGAAGCCCCTTCCGGGGTGGAGACTGCAGGTGGCGGAGGGGGAAGTTTCGGAGCCGGGGAGGAGAGCGCAGCAACAGGAGTGCGGAGGGCAAAGCGGAGAGATTTCCGCACAGAGGATCGGTGCCGACCAGCACTCACCAGCCCGAGAGGCTTGTCTGCTCACCCGCTGGGGTGGGCGGGGCTGGGAGCTGAGGCTTGGGCTTCGGTCGGAGCGCGGGAGAGGACTGGGGTTGGCGGCGTGAACACAGCCTGAAGGGGGTTAGTGCGCCACGGCTGGCCGGGAGGGAGGGAGTCCGGGGAAAAGTCTGGACCTGCCGAAGAGGCAAGAGACTTTTTCTTCCCTGTTTGTTTCCTGGTGTGTGAGGAGAGGGGATTAAGAGCGCTGCTTAAAGGAGCTCCAGAGATGGGCGCGAGCCGAGGCTATCAGCGCGGACCACAGAGACAGGCATGAGACGCTAAGGCCGCTGCTGCAGCCACCAAGAAGCCTGTGTGCGAGCACAGGTCACGATACACACCTGCCCTCCTGGGAGCCTGTGCAGCCCGCCACTGCCAGGGTCCCATGATCCAAGGACAACTCCCCCGGGAGAATGCACGGCACACCTCAGGCTGGTGCAACGTCATGCCGGTCTCTGCCGACGAAGGCTCGCCCCGCACTCCATGCCCCTCCCGCCCCCTCCCCCACCCCGGCCAGAGCAAGCCAGAGCCCCCAGATCAGCGACTCCTTTAACCCCGTCCTGTCTGAGCGAAGAACAGACGCCCTCCAGCGACCTACACGCAGAGGCGGGGCCAAATCCAAACCTGAGCCCCGGGAGCTGTGCGAACAAAGAGAAAGGGAAATCTTGCCCAGCAGCCTCAGAAGCAGCTGATTAAATCTCCACAATCAACTTGATGTACCCTGCATCTGCGGAACACCTGAATAGACAACGAATCATCCCATATTGAGGAGGTGGACGTTGAGAGCAAGATATATTATTTTGCCCCTTTTCCACATTTTTGTGAGTATGTGTATGCTTCTCTGTGAGATTTTGTCTGTAGAGCTTTCCTTTCACCATCTGTCCTACGGTTCTGTCCATCGGTTTTTTTTGTTTTGTTTTACTTTAAAAATTGTTTTCTCTTAATAATTATTTTTTATTTTAATAACTATTTTATCTTACTTTATCTTATCCTCTCTTTCTTTCTACTTTTTCTCCCTTTTATTCTGAGCCGTGTGGATGAAAGGCTCTTGGTGCTGCAGTCAGGAGTCAGTGCTGTGCCTCTGAGGTGGGAGAGCCAACTTCAGGACACTGGTCCACAAGAGACCTCCCAGCTCCACGTACTATCAAACAGCAAAAATCTCCCAGAGATCTCCATCTCAACACCAACACCCAGCTTCATTCAACGACCAGCAAGCTACAGTGCGGGACACCCTATGCCAAAAAACTAGCAACACAGGAACACAACCCCACCCATTAGCAGAGAGGCTGGCTGCCTAAAATCATAAGTCCACAGACACCCCAAAACACACCACCAGACGGGGATGTGCCACCAGAAAGACAAGCTCCAGCCTCATCCACCAGAACACAGGCACCAGTCCCCTCCACCAGGAAGCCTACACAACCCATTGAACCAACCTTAGCCACTGGGGACAGACACCAAAAACAACGGGAACTAAGAACCTGCAGCCTGCAAAAAGGAGACTCCAAACACAGTAAGATAAGCAAAATGAGAAGACAGAAAAACACACAGATGAACGAGCAAGATAAAAACCCACCAGACCTAACAAATGAAGAGGAAATAGGCAGTCTACCTGAAAAAGAATTCAGAATAATGATAGTAAAGATGATCCAAAATCTTGGAAACAGAATAGAGAAAATGCAAGAAACATTTAACAAGGACCTAGAAGAACTAAAGAGGAAACAAGCAACGAGGAACAACACAATAAATGAAATTAAAAGTACTCTAGAACGGATCAATAGCAGAATAAGTGAGGCAGAAGAACGGATAAGTGACCTGGAAGATAAAATAGTAGAAATAACTACTGCAGAGCAGAATAAAGAAAAAAGAATGAAAAGAACTGAGGACAGTCTCAGAGACCTCTGGGACAACATTAAACACACCAACATTCGGAGTACAGGGGTCCCAGAAGAAGAAGAGAAAAAGAAAGGGACTGAGAAAATATTTGAAGAGATTATAGTTGAAAACTTCCCTAATATGGGAGAGGAAATAGTTAATCAAGTCGAGGAAGCACAGAGGGTCCCACAGAGGATAAATCCAAGGAGAAACACGCCAAGACACATATTAATCAAACTGTCAAAAATTAAATACAAAGAAAACATATTAAAAGCACCAAAGGAAAAACAACAAATAACACACAAGGGAATCCCCATAAGGTTAACACCTGATCTTTCAGCAGAAACTCTGCAAGCCAGAAGGGAGTAGCAGGACATATTTAAAGTGATGAAGGAGAACAACATGCAACCAAGATTACTCTACCCAGCAAGGATCTCATTCAGATTTGATGGAGAAAGTAAAACCTTTGCAGACAAGGAAAAGCTGAGAGAGTTCAGCATCACCAAACCAGCTTTACAACAAACGCTAAAGGAACTTCTCGAGGCAAGAAACACAAGAGAAGGAAAAGACCTACAATAACAAACCCAAAACAATTAAGAAAATGGGAATAGGAACGTACATATCAATGATTACCTTAAATGTAAATGGATTAAATGCACCCACCAAAAGACACAGACTGGCTGAATGGATACAAAAACAAGACCCATATATATGCTGTCTACAAGAGACCCACTTCAGACCTAGAGACACATACAGACTGAAAGTGAGGGGATAGAAAAAGATATTCCATGCAAATGGAAATCAAAAGAAAGCTGGAGTATCAATTCTCATATCAGACAAAATAGACTTTAAAATAAAGACTATTACAAGAGACAAAGAAGGACACTACATAATGATCAAGGGATCAATCCAAGAAGATGATATAACAATTGTAAATATTTATGCACCCAACATAGGAGCACCTCAATACATAAGGCAAATACTAACAGCCATAAAAGGGGAAATCGACAGTAACACATTCATAGTAGGGGATTTTAACACCCCACTTTCACCAATGGACAGATCATCCAAAATGAAAATAAATAAGGAAACACAAGCTTTAAATGATACATTAAACAAGATGGACTTAATTGATATTTATAGGACATTCCATCCAAAACAACAGAATACACATTTTTCTCAAGTGCTCATGGAATATTCTCCAGGATAGATCATACCTTGGGTCACAAATCAAGCCTTGGTAAATTTAAGAAAACTGAAATTGTATCAAGTTTCTTTTCCGACCACAACGCTATGAGACTAGGTATCAATTACAGGAAAAGATCTGTAAAAAATACAAACACATGGAGGCTAAACAATACACTACTTAATAACGAAGTGATCACAGAAATCAAAGAGGAAATAAAAAAAATACCAAGAAACAAATGACAATGGAGACACGAAGACCCAAAACCTATGGGATGCAGCAAAAGCAGTTCTAAGAGGGAAGTTTAGAGCAATATAATCCTACCTTAGGAAACAGGAGACATCTCGAATAAACAACCTAACCTTGCACCTCAAGCAATTAGAGAAAGAAGAACAAAAAAACCCCAAAGTTAGCAGAAGGAAGGAAATCATAAATATCAGATCAGAAATAAATGAAAAAGAAATGAAGAAAATGATAGCAAACATCAATAAAACTAAAAACTGGTTCTTTGAGAAGATAAACAAAATTGATAAACCATTAGCAAGACTCATCAAGAAAAAAAGGGAGAAGACTCAAAGCAATAGAATTAGAAATTAAAAAGGAGAAGTAACAACTGACACTGCAGAAATGCAAAAGATCATGAGAGATTACTACAAGCAACTGTATGCCAATAAAATGAACAACTTCTTAGAAATGCACAACCTGCCTAGACTGAATCAGGAAGAAAAACAAAATATGAACAGACCAATCAAAAGTAATGAAATTGAAACTGTGATTAAAAATCTTGCAACAAACAAAAGCCCAGGACCAGATGGCTTCACAGGCGAACTCTATCAAACATTTAGAGACCAGCTAAAACCCATCCTTCTCAAGCTTTTCCAAAATATAGCAGAGGGAGAAACACTCCCAAACTCATTCTACGGGACCACCGTCACGTTGATACCAAAACCAGGTAAGGAATGTCACAAAGAAAGAAAACTACAGGCCAATATCACTGATGAACATAGATGCAAAAGTCCTCAACAAAATACTAGCAAACAGAATCCAACAGCACATTAAAAGGATCATACACCATGATCAAGTGGGGTTTATTCCAGGAATGCAAGGATTCTTCAATATACACAAATCAATCAACGTGATACACTATATTAACAAATTGAAGGAGAAAAACCATATGATCAACTCAATAGATGCAGAGAAAGCTTTTGACAAAATTCAACACCCCTTTACCATAAAAACCCTCTAGAAAGTAGGCATACAGGGAACTTTCCTCAACATAATAAAGGCCATATATGACAAACCCACAGCCAACATCGTCCTCAATGGTGAAAAACTGAAAGCATTTCCACTAACATCAGGAACAAGACAAGGTTGCCCACTCTCACCACTCTTATTCAACATAGTTTTGGAAGCTTTAGCCACAGCAATCAGAGAAGAAACGGAAATAAAAGGAATCCAAATCGGATTAGAAGAAGTAAAGCTTCACTGTTTGCAGATGACATGATACTATACATAGAGAATCCTAAAGATGCTACCAGAAAACTACGAGAGATAATCAATGAATTTGGTAAAGTAGCAGTATACAAAATTAACGCACAGAAATCTCTGGCATTCTTATACACTAATGATGAAAAATCTGAAAGTGAAATCAAGAAAACACTCCCATTTACCATTGCAACAAAAAGAATAAAATATCTAGGAATACACCTACCTAAGGAGACAAAAGATCTGTATGCAGAAAATTATAAGACACTGATGAAAGAAATTAAAGATAATACAAATAGATGGAGAGATATACCATGTTCTTGGATTGGAAGAATCAACATTGTGAAAATGACTCTACTACCCAAGGCAATCTACAGATTCAATGCAATCCCTATCAAACTACCACTGGCATTTTTCACAGAACTAGAACAAAAAAATTTCACAATTTGTATGGAAACACAAAAGACCCCAAATAGCCAAAGCAATCTTGAGAATGAAAAACAGAGCTGGAGGAATCAGGCTCCCTGACTTCAGACTACACTACAAACCTACAGTAATCAAGACAGTATGGTACTGGCACAAAAACAGAAACATAGAATACGGTCACCTTATCTTTGATAAAGGAGGCAGGAAGGTACAGTGGAGAAAGGACAGCCTCTTCAATAAGTGGTGCTGGGAAAACTGGACAGCTACATGTAAAAGTATGAGATTAGATCACTCCCTAACACCATACACAAAAATAAGCTCAAAATGGATTAAAGACCTAACTGTAAGGCCAGAAACTATCAAACTCTTAGAGGAAAACATAGGCAGAACACTCTATGACATAAATCACAGCAAGATCCTTTTTGACCCACCCCCTAGAGAAATGGAAATAAAAACAAAAATAAACAAATGGGACCTAATGAAACTTCAAAGCTTTTGTACAGCATAGGAAACCATAAACAAGACCAAAAGACAACCCTCAGAATGGGAGAAAATATTTGCAAATGAAGCAACTGACAAAGGATTAATCTCCAAAATTTATAAGCAGCACGTGCAGCTCAATGACAAAAAAACAAACAATCCATTCCAAAAATGGGCAGAAGACCTATACAGACATTTCTCCAAAGAAGATATACAAACTGCCAACAAACACATGAAAGAATGCCCAACATCGTGATTAGAGAAATGCAAATCAAAACTACAATGAGATATCATCTCACACCAGTCAGAATGGCCATCATCAAAAAATCTAGAAACAATAAATGCTGGAGAGGGTGTGGAGAAAAGGGAACACCCTTGCACTGCTGGTGGGAATGTGAATTGGTACAGCCACTATGGAGAACAGTATGGAGGTTCCTTAGAAAACTACAAATAGAACTACCATATGACCCAGCAATCCCACTACTGGGCATATACCCTGAGAAAACCATAATTCAAAACGAATCATGTACCAAAATGTTCATTGCAGCTCTATATACAATAGCCAGGAGATGGAAACAACCTAAGTGTCCATCATCGGATGAATGGATAAAGAAGATGTGGCACATATATACAATGGAATAGTACTCAGCCATAAAAGGAAACGAACTTGAGCTATTTGTAATGAGGTGGATAGACCTAGAGTCTGTCATACAGAGTGAAGTAAGCCAGAAAGACAAAGACAAATACCGTATGCTAACACATATATATGGAATTTAAGAAAAAAAATGTCATGAAGAACCTAGGGGTAAGACAGGAATAAAGACACAGACCTACTACAGAATGGACTTGAGGTTATGGGGAGGAGGAAGGGCAAGCTGTGACAAAGCGAGAGAGAGGCATGGACATAAATACACTACCAAACGTAAGGTAGATAGCTAGTGGGAAGCAGCCGCATAGCACAGGGAGATCAGCTCGGTGCTTTGTGACCGCCTGTAGGGGTGGGACAGGGAGGGTGGGAGGGAGGGAGACGTAAGAGGGAAGAGATATGGGAAAATATGTCTATGTATAACTGATTCACTTGGTTATACAGCAGAAACTAAGACACCACTGTAAAGCAATTATACTCCAATAAAGATGTAAAAAAAAAAAAACCTACCTAAGGAGACAAAAGACCTGTATGCAGAAAATTATAAGACACTGATGAAAGAAATTAAAGATGATACAAATAGATGGAGAGATATACCATGTTCTTGGATTGGAAGAATCAACATTGTGAAAATGACTCTACTACCCAAAGCAATCAACAGATTCAATGCAATCCCTATCAAACTACCACTGGAATTTTTCACAGAACTAGAACAAAAAATTTCACAATTTGTATGGAAAAACAAAAGACCCAGAATAGCCAAAGCAATCTTGAGAATGAAAAACAGAGCTGGAGGAATCAGGCTCCCTAACTTCAGACTATACTACAAAGCTACAGTAATCAAGACAGTATGGTATTGGCAAAAAACAGAAATATAGATCAGTGGAACAGGACAGAAAGCCCAGAGATAAACCCACGCACATATGGTCACCTTATCTTTTTTTTTTTTTGCGGTACGCGGGCCTCTCACTGTTGTGGCCTCTCCCGTTGTGGAGCAAAGGCTCCGGATGCGCAGGCTCAGTGGCCATGGCTCACGGGCCCAGCCGCTCCGCAGCATGTGGGATCTTCCCAGACCGGGGCACGAACCCATATCCCCTGCATCGGCAGGCGGACTCTCAACAACTGCGCCATCAGGGAAGCCCCAGTCACCTTATCTTTGATAAAGGAGGCAGGAATGTACAGTGTAGAAAGGACAGCCTCTTCAATAAGTGGTGCTGCTAAAACTGGACAGGTACATGTAAAAGTATGAGATTAGAAGACTCTCTAACACCGTACACAAAAATAAGGTCAAAATGGATCAAAGACCTAAATGTAAGGCCAGAAACTATCAAACTCTTTGAGGAAAACAGAGGCAGGACACTCTATGACATAAATCACAGCAAGATCCTTTTTGACCCACCTGCTAGAGAAATGGAAATAAAAACAAAAATAAACAAATGGGACCTAATGAAACTTCAAAGCTTTTGCACAGCAAAGGAAACCATAAACAAGACCAAAAGACAACCCTCAGAATGGGAGAAAATATTTGCAAATGAAGCAACTGACAAAAGATTAATCTCCAAAATATACAAGCAGCTCATGTAGCTCAATAACAAAAGAATCCAAACCAAAAATGGGCAGAAGACCTAAACAGACATTTATCCAAAGAAGATATACAGATTGCCAACAAACACATGAAAGACTGCTCAACATCATTAATCATTAAAGAAATGCAAATCAAAACTACAGTGAGGTATCATCTCACACCAGTCAGAATGGCCATCATCAAAAAATCTAGAAACAATAATTGCTGGAGAGGGTGTGCAGGAAAGGGAACCCTCTTGCACTGTTGGTGGGAATGTAAATTGATACAGCCACCATGAAGAACAGTATGGAGGTTCCTCAAAAAACTAAAAATAGAACTACAATACGACCCAGCAATCCCACTACTGGGCATATACCCTGAGAAAACCATAATTCAAAAAGAGTCATGTACCACAATGTTCATTGCAGCTCTATTTACAATAGCCAGGACATGCAAGCAACCTAAGTGTCCATCAACAGATGAATGGATAAAGAAGATGTGGCACATATATACAATGGAATATTACTCAGCCATAAAAAGAAACAAATTGAGTTATTTGTAGTGAGGTGGATGGACCTAGAGTCTGTCATACAGAGTGAAGTAAGTCAGAAAGAGAAAGACAAATACTGTACACTAACACATATATATGGAATCTAAGAAAAAAAAAAAGGTCATGAAGAACCTAGGGGTAAGACGGGAATAAAGACACAGACCTACTAGAGAATGGACTTGAGGATATGGGGAGGGGGAAGGGTAAGCTGGGACAAAGTGAGAGAGTTGCATGGCCATATATACACTACCAAACATAAGGTAGATAGCTAGTGGGAAGCAGCCGCATAGCACAGGGAGATCAGCTCGGTGCTTTGTGACCACCTAGAGGGGTAGGATAGGGAGGGCGGGAGGGAGGGAGACGCAAGAGGGAAGAGATATGGGAACATATGTATGGGAACATATGTATATGTATAACTGATTCACTTTGTTATAAAGCAGAAACTAACACACCACTGTAAAGCAATGATACTCCAATACAGATGTTAAAAAAAAGTAAAAATGAAAAATTAAATATATAAATGTATGTACAATGTGTCAAATGTATTCTACCTGGAGAGAGCTATGTTCCTGGGATGATTTAGATATCAACAGACTACACTAAGAAACGTTCTCTAGAGTCATTCTTGTCAATTCAGTTTTTATAAGAGTTCGTCACAATTACGTTTTCTAATAGTTTTGCAGTATAACACACACCATCCAAATAACCATTTTGTATTACTTTAGCAATTAAAAACTCAGGTGTTTTTACAGTCTTGTCTATACTTGAAGGCAAAACTCTGAAGACCATCCCAAAAGACCAAACTTTTAAGTGTCATCTCTTGAATGTCATGAACACGCTAGCATCATTTAAAATTTACAGCACTTTCACTACCATGCACCAGTTTCAATGGAAATAAATAGATGTTGTTCTGACCTTATTATAGTAACTATATAAATATTTTAAAAAAGGAGTCCCTCATTACTTGGGATAACTTACGTTCGTTTTGTGAAGTAAAGACTGGCACTGTCTCATGTTTACTACAATAAAAATAGTTCTATAAAAGGTACATGGAACAAAAATGTAATAAAGGTTGATACTTTCATTTTTATTACCATGGGCCACATCACACCACCACATGAAGAATAAGATTCTATAGTGCTAATATTCTAAAACTATTAATACTCTTTAAGGGAGGAGAGAAAGAAAATTCACATTCCTCACATGCACCAGAACAGTATACTTATACATATAAGGTTTCATATAGTTCTTATAACAACACTGGAAAATCATAAAATACATTATTTCCCACTTTACACAAAATCAGGCTTAGGGAGGTTAAGTAACTTAGCCAAAATCACAACCATCAAGTAGCAGTTGCTGGAATGGAAAACAGATTTGGTTAGGTTAGTCCACATCGTTTCTTCTACCTCCTGCTGATTCTAAGAAGGGCAGTCCAAAGATCCTACTCTAAATCCTTGAAAATGCCTCCCCATCTATATTATACTGTGAACTTATAGACAAAGCAACCATCCTTATGGTCTGGCACAGAGGTCTCAAACTTTTTGGTCTCAGGATCCCTTTACACTCTTAAAAATTGAGGATCCCAAATAGCTTTTGTTTATGTGGGTTCTATCTATCAATATTTACCACATTAGGAATTAATCTAAGTTAAAAATATTATCTCATGTAAAAATAAACCCATTATGTTAAACTCATTTTCCATAAAAATTTGTATTTTCCCCCCAAAAAATTGTGAGACCAGTGGCATTGTTTTACACTTGTGCAATCTCTAATGTATGGCTTAAGAGAAGACAGCTGGATTCTCATATCTGCTCCTGTATTTTATCTATTATGATACATTTAGTTTGAAATATATTAAGAAAATCTGGCTTCATACAGATATGTAGCTGGAAAAGAGAGAAGTCTTAATAATTAGGCTTTTCAGATAATTGTAGATATTCTTTGATGCTACACCACAACTAGGTAAGTGGTAATTTCTTACAGGTCAGTAGCAATGTGGACTTTTCATACTTTGTTAACATTAAAATCCATTGTTTTATCTTGCATCTTGGATAGATATTTTACTAAATCATGCACAGGTAAGATTATACATTGGTAATTGGGAAAATATTATTTCACTGAGTTATACAGATCTACCAAATGTTGACACATTTCATTATACAATGTAAAACACCACATTCATTAATAGCCCCCCACCATCTATTTTATTAGAAGAGTTAATGAAGTATTGGAAGCTGTCAAGCTCATGGTGGTAGATAAAAATTAGAATTTTGGATAACATGTATTTGAGTGCTGGAATTTTTCTCTTTGACAAAAAATACTATCCGTTGCTTTTCTCGAAGTGATAAGGCTTAGGTGTTCATTTGAGAAAATGTCTGCCGGATCCCCAAGTCTGAATAACCATAGTCTGTCTATCACTCTTTCAAGTAAAAATAGTGTTCCATGAAAAGTCAGCTAGTTTAGCTCGAAACTCAAGCTTACAACCCTTTTCTTTAAAGTTAATCACTATACGTCAGTATGCAGAGAGCTTTATGAACACTTCCTATTTTGTCATACAGAATACTAAGTACAATTATTGAAAGAATAAAAATTTAGTAAAATAAGAATGTCTTTGATCAAACACAAAATAAATAAAACTGGCATTTTTATATCATGAGTGTGAAGACACTAAGTATTAGCACAGTTTGGTGCCCCTGCCTTGATTTGTGCTTAGGTGCCAGCTATTCTACCTGCCACTGATTTTTGCACCCTTAATACAAATCTAACACAGCAAAAAGGGACAAAATCCGTGTATTATGATGAATACTTTTAGCCTCATGGATCCCTTGAAAGGGTCTCAGGGACCCCAAAAGGTTCACATACCATGCTTTAAGAAATGCTGGTCTAGTATAATATCTGAAGGCTATTATTAAATTACACACAATAAAATCCAATTGTCTTTCTTGCAGGGAATCTCATTACATACTTACCATGTGCTGATACATCTGCCTGTGTGCCATCTCGTCTCCCCACCTCACTGTATAATTGAGGAATGGTTTGATTCACCAGAGGTGACGGCTCAGTACAGACTGGATAATTCTCTACATGAAGCTGCTGCTGCTCCTGCATCTGTGGCATACAGACCATGGAGTGCCACAAGCTGTGGTGATAGCACTTGGGCAAGAAAGGGAAAAAACACTTTACTATTCCTTTTCTTAAACTAGTACCATTCTTCACTGAAAAAAAAAGTTGGGCCATGATTTCCAGGTGGGATAACAATGACTTTTGAACTAAATGATATGACATTTAGAAAATCTATTCTCTATAACAACTTTAAGATCTTTCGCAGCCTCTGTATCTCATACGTGGACCTAGGAATTATTTTAGGAAAGCACCCTAAGGAAATTAGAGATATACACAATGATCTGTATACAAAGGTGTCTGTTATAGCATTGTTTTTAAAGGCAAAAAAAATTAACGACCTAAATATTCAACAACAAGAAACTGGATGAATGAATTATGATATATCCATGATGGAATAAAATACAGGCAGTAAAAAAAATCATGGTGTCAAATATTTAAGGAAAAAGTGTTCATATTGTTTAACTTAAAAGTTTACAAAATTACATAGTATAGTCCATATTTTATAAGATAAATAAATAAGCTGTAAGGAAATATACCAAAGTATACAGTGATTATACAGGTGATTTTGGTTTTCTTTACACATTAGTATTTTCCATATGCACCATAATGGATGCTATTACTTTTAATATTAGAAAATATTAAAATATCTATTCTACAATTCCTTGTATTCCCATGATGTAAAATATAGGAGACTATATTGTACAACACGGGGAATACAGCCAATATTTTATAATAACTATAAATGGAGCATAACCTTTAAAAATTGTGAATCACTATACTGTACACCCGTAACGTATAATGTTGTACAACTATACTTAAATTTAAAACAAACAAAAATACTAAAAATAAACAAATAATAAACTGCCTCCACCTTGTTTCCACAGGTGACTATAATAAACAAACATAACTGAAGGGGCAAGCACTTTATTTTTTCAATTCTTGAAACTGCATTTAGGAAATATAGTCTCAGAGAACAAAAACCCACTCTACTACTCTTAAATTATAAATGTGTGCCAGTCAGTAAAGATAGTTTTCTGGAAATGATATGTCCAATGTTTTAGGGAAATCAGTGTCTTGGAAAATCTGAGTATTATCCAGGAGACTATCTGGTTTACTATGTCATATGCCAAATCTTAAGATGCATCATTCCTTTTCAGAAAATGTGTCATCTTATTATATCAGAAGTGTATTTCAGGGGGAAAATGATCCCTGAAAGTATAAAGTAAAAGGGCTCTTACCTGAAATCAGAGACACCTTTCAGTGATATTAAGATATCTGTCAGTACTCCCTTTCTACAACTCAGGGAAGTGGTAAAAATCAGTGTTTGGCAAATATCTATGAACACATGAGTGCTTTAAAAATAATACTGCTCTTTAAATGTCTTTGAATTAGTCGGATTACTTTTCACATAAAATGCAGAAATAGCCACAAAAATGTTTTAAGTAAACAGGATAAATAATCCATTTGTTACTTCGAGATAGAAAAACATAGTGAAGGGTTGGCATATGATGTTAAATATGGAGGCCAATATATGCTGAAGTTGTACTTCATAGGGCCCCCACTCATGACAGTTTACAACTCTTTTATAAGAGAAACTGAAGTATTGGGAGGTTAAAGTAGAAAACTGACCTGTGTCATCTTCAGAGATATAAAGACAGAAATAAATCTTTTAGGTCCCTCATAGTGTTCTTGGGTTTTAAGGTTCAAGAGTCTGATTATCAAAACGGCTTATGTTTTTAAGTTAGAGGTTTGTTTTTTTTTTTAATCAAAGCAATTTTAACAGGACTCTTACCTGCAATCCCAGATTGAAATAGTACTGCAAAACTTTAGCATCTAAAATTAAAAATTTAAATCTTAGTGACTAGATGACATAAACAATTAAAACTTACCATTTAAAAGCTCTTCTCCTTCAGTATTAAGGTAGATACAACAAATGTTGTCTTCCCACATCAACACTACCCTCAATTCTACCTTATAGTAAATGACCATTTACCTACCACTATAGCTAAGATCATTTTCTGAGCCAAGAAGGTTTAATCAACAAATACAGATTTTATTTCTATTCTTAATATTAGACAGATGTTACAGGAATACTACTCTGCAAATATTTAGAGAGACTCTAGTAAAGGCATTTTCTTGCTTGTCTCAAGACTAAAATTTTACTTTAATACAAATCTACTACAAAAGCAATCATGTTGGTCTTCAGAGCTAATACATAGTACAAACTAATGTTCTACAAATGCCAAGATTAGTGATGTCTACTAAGATAACTAGCACTGTTTGAAACAATTCACCTTGTCTTTATTTAACATGACTAACATACCACCACTAGGACTCCAAAAAGAGGAGGCAATGAGCAAGGTAACTCGAAATAAGTTATACCGTAAGGGGATAAAATTTCTTCAGACACAAAACTTTAAAGTACTTTACAAATGAACAAAATGTAGATGTATGAGAGAAGAGGGAATAGCCTTAGCATTTCAAGTATATCTCTAAATATATTTTTATTGATTGACCTGGGATTCACATATATTCTTATAAATAAGATAATGTAACTTGATTCCACTAACAAAAACTCTCAGAAAACCCCTCTTTCTTAAGTTGGAGACTCCCAATACATACAAATGTATTTACTGCCACTTTAAAAGAATGAGCTTGTATTTTGACTATTACGTGGGAATACAGTATAAAGCGTAATGCTCAAGCTAAAGAATATGAAAAGATGACAGCAGGAAGTAAATCCACAAATGGCATGGGATTCCACCCCTTGGTATTCACATACATCCACACAAAAAATCCATAGCAGTATTATTCTCAATAGCAAAAATGTGGAAACAACTCAAATGCCCATCAACTAATAGATAATAAAATATGGTATATCTATATAATGGAATGTTATTCAGCTGAAAAAAAGAATGAAATACTGACACATGTTACAACATGGATGAACCTTGAAAACATTATGCCAAATGAAAGAAGCCAGCCTACAAAAGACCACATATTGTATGACTCCATCTACATGAAATGTCCAGAACAGGCAAATCTATAGAGAATAGTAAAAAAAAAAAAAAAAAAAAAGCAGAATAATAGTTGCCAGGGTCAGAGAGAATGAGGAGTAACTGCTAATGGGTACAGGGTTTCTTTTTGGGGTGATGAAAATATTTTGGAATTAGACAGTGGTGATGGTTGTACAAATTTGTGAATATACTAAAAAGCACTGAATTATATACTTTACATGGATGACTTGCATGGTATATGAATTATATCTCAAGCTGTTAAAAAAAAGTGGCAGGTAAGGACTATAAGAACTCAAAAACATCACTTTGAAATGCAACTGGGGGGTGGGATCATGAAAATGATAGGATTTAAATAGGAAGTTAGATGGAAGAGTAGAGGGGGAGAGAATTTGAGTAGAATCACCATGACAGCAAAGGCTTAGAAGTAGAAAACCAGATGCATG
This sequence comes from Globicephala melas, assembly GCF_963455315.2. NCBI lineage: Eukaryota > Metazoa > Chordata > Mammalia > Artiodactyla > Delphinidae > Globicephala > Globicephala melas. The sequence continues at coordinate 33,394,941 of NC_083335.1, forward strand.
GAGTTCTTGTAAAAGTAGAAGGAGATAAGGTACAGTTTTGGAAAAATGACCAGCAATTTCTTACAAAACTAAACACACACCTATCTAGGCCCATCAATTCCACTCCTAGATATTTTCCCAAGGGAAATGAAAACACATGTTCACAAAGACTTTTACAAGCATGTTCATAGCAGCTTTATCATAACTGATCCAAACTAGAATATAGTCCACGTGTCCCTCAACAGGAGAATGGACAATCAACAGGAGAATGGACAAACTGTAGAGTACCCATACGACGAAATACTCAGCAATAAAAGCAAATAGACTACTGATAATATGCAGCAACATGGAAGAATCTCAAAAAACATTACATTGAGGTTAAGAAGCCTTCCATAAAGAGTACATACTGTATGATTATATTCACATGAAATTCTAAAACAGGTAAAACTAGGGCAGAAAAATATCAGAACAGTGGTTGTCTCTGGGGGGAAGTAGAGATGGGGTAGGGAAAGACTGGGAAGGGGCATGAAGGAACTTTGTGGGATAATGATGTTTTATAACTTGATGGGGATTTGGGTTACACAGGTGCATGTACGCATCTGTCAAAACTCAGCAAGTGTACATTTAAGATTTGTTCATTTCAGGCTTCTCTGGTGGCACAGTGGTTGAGAGTCCGCCTGCCGATGCAGGGGACACGGGTTCGTGCCCCAGTCCAGGAAGATCCCACATGCCGCGGAGCGGCTGGGCCTGTGAGCCACGGCCGCTGAGCCTGCGCGTCCGGAGCCTGTGCTCCGCAACGGGAGAGGCCACAACATGAGAGGCCTGCGTACCGCAAAAAAAAAAAAAAAAGATTTGTTCATTTCATTATATGTAAACTTTACATCAAAAGAAAAAATAGGGCTTCCCTGGTGGCGCAGTGGTTGAGAGTCCGCCTGCCGATGCAGGGGACGCGAGTTCGTGCCCCGGTCCAGGAGGGTCCCACATGCCGCGGAGCGGCTGGGCCTGTGGGCCATGGCCGCTGGGCCTGCGCGTCCGGAGCCTGTGCTCCGCAGCGGGAGAGTCCACAGCAGTGAGAGGCCCGCGTACAGCAAAAAAACCCCAAAAAAACGAAAAAATAAATACCAAACTCTAGTTAATGATATGAATGTTCAAGTTTTTAATGGGGAAGAATGATGTCTACAATTTACTTTGAAATGCACCAAAAAGATGGATTAATTGATGGACAGAGAGATGGATGGAGGAAAAGATGGAGAAATGCATGCTAATGCAAGTATAGTTAACTGTTAACAACAGAATATAGGTGGTGGATATATGAATATTCATTTTAAAATTCAAATTTCATGTATGTCTAAACATTTTCAAAATAAAATGCTGGAAAATGCAAAATCAGCATTATGTGCTGAGAAGATCTTGGGCAGGGGTAGGTAGGTGAGGGGAGAGGAGTAAAGGGATCATTGTTCAATGATACATTATTAATAAAATAGAAAACCAAGGAAAAGAGTCAATGTTTTGCATGGCCTAAAGAGAAGAAAGAAGGGAGATGAAGATGAGGAATTTCACTGTAGACAGACTGAGTCTGAAATAAAAGTAAGAAAGCCAAGTGAAAATGTCTAGCAAGTAGGTAGAAGCCAAGGCCAGATAGATTTAGAAATCATCCACATAAAGTTGATAATCAAGTTTTAAGGAAGGGAAGAAGAACAGAATGGAGTTGAAGATCCTGGTGACTACCTTAGGGGCTGAAAAAACCCAAAATAGAATAGAAAAGCAGCTAGAAAAATCAAGGGAATGTTACAGGAAAAAAAAAAGGTATGAATAAGCTACAAACAACTTTCGACTACAATTCTCTTTTGAGATACACTGCTAAACTGAGGGGTAACAAAAGACTTCCAATGGAAAGCTACTCAGTTTAATTAAGGAAACAACACATGGCTGAAATCCAAGGCAGATCAGAGCCCCCCCACCCCAATTCCTCCCCCCAAAACCTTTTCCAATTCTTCAAAATTCAGTTGGAATCTTAAATATCAAGAATGCAACAATTTCATGCACTTGTGGTAGGCATTAAATAAAAGAAATGGAGAAAATTGTGTTATCAACTCCTGCTTTTCAAGAGAAATTATTGAGAGCAGATATCCAGTTGAGAATCTTCTTCAGGGCAGACATGTAGCTACCTTAGAAAAGCAGCGTGAGTCAGCTCAACCATACACTTCTTGATTATGCAGAAGATATTCTCAGCTTTCAGTTCCTTCTTTCCTTAGTCATTTACCTAGCATTATGCTCTCAAGTCAATTTCCGTTTGGTCCACCACCCTACCCTCATTGGTCAACCAAAGAGAGATATGCTCTAAAATTTAAAATTAAAAAACCAAAAAAAAAAACCAGACCTAAATAACTCTCATCCAAGTCTCAAAATCTACTTACCTTGAGGCAGATCACTGCCACATGGATCACAGGAATAAGGTGGAGGTAGTGATGGTAAGTTTGAAGTGTCTGTCACCTCAAGAGAAGAAGGAGGAGGAGGTGGTGGTGGAGGAGGTGGAGGTGGTAGAGAGGCAGCCACAGCAGGAATAGGAGCAGCCAGGTATGGATAGGATGCTGAAGCAATGACTAAAAAGGAAACAAAACAAAGTAGCAATGTACAGCTGTAACATCTTATAAGCAGTAGCTCGTCCTCTATTTCTTTTGTGTTCCCAATATGGTCAAGCAACTCTGGGTCTTATGGTTTGACTTAAAAACAAAAACTTAGGGCTTCCCAGGTGGCGCAGTGGTTGAGAGTCCGCCTGCCGATGCAGGGGACACGGGTTCGTGCCCCGTCCGGGAAGATCCCACGTGCCGCGGAGGGGCTGGGCCCGTGAGCCATGGCCGCTGAGCCTGCGCGTCCGGAGCCTGTGCTCCGCAATGGGAGAGGCCACAACAGTGAGAGGCCCGTGTACCGCAAAAAAAAAAAAAAAAAAGAAGGTAAATTGCACATATTCTTTTAGACATGCCAGTTGAAAAGTAGGAGTTCATTACAAGTTATTTTGAGTTAAGGAAATTACTTGACATTAAAAAGGAAAAACAACTGTAAACTACAGAGGCTTGACTACCAAGATTTTGAACATCAGCTAACATGTACATAAATAAATACTACTAAAGCAAAATTTTTACTGAGCTTAATACAAAGTTAAGGATGTTTTCAGCCATCTGCCAAATCACAAGATGTAGAAGCTAGTAAGAGAGACTAAATTGCACAGATTACAGATTTAAGCAGTCCTTGAAGGTTTCTACTTGGTAGCATCAGAGGAATATAGAGAACTCTAAATCGTAACAGTTCCATTTCTAAGGACCTACAGAATCTAAAACAGACAGGCTAGATGAACTATCTTATCCCTTTAACTTTCTGTAACTGTTACTATAGTTTAAAAACCACAGTCACTTAGGAGTTTCACAGTTTTTGACATAAGAAATTCAAATACAATTATGTTTAAATATCAATACATTCCTCTATGATGATAAAGGCAGCAATGTGGTTCCAACCTAGTGAATATAAATTATCTCCACATATACATACTATGTTACATAAATTTGTTAAATTTTTTGATACCAACCCTTCAAGTTTAATTGAACATTTTAGCTGACTTAGGAATTCCAGTACTCAATTTTATCACTGTGTTGCCTGCATTATAATTTTACCCCTGAGAAGTATAGGAAGTTTGGGCTCATTGTTCAATAAAGGTTTAAATTTGGAGTTTTAGAACACTTAGTTTAGTAAAAGAACAGTCCACACAAGCTGAATTTGTTATTCTGGTAATTTAGCAAGAGGAATTTAAGGCCAAGTATTACAAGTAATCCACATTGCTTTCATTCACCAACAAATATACTAACAACACATTTATTTATACCCTTTATACAACTACAGGCTAATAGTAATAGGAAATCTAAATCTTAGGGTGATTTAAAACTTGATAACCAACTCTTTTGGGGTGATGAAACTGTTCTCTTGATTGTGGTGGTAGTTACACAATGTTACGCATTGTTAAAACTCATAGAACAGGGCACCAAAAAAAAATTTTACTGTATCTAAATTAAACAGTAAATTTAAAAAATTTGCTCAAATAACTTTCGAGTTTTGGAGTTTTGTCATGCATGTAGAAATCTCCACTTTTACAGCTTTAGAAGAGGATTTAATTTTTAGAACACTTCCAAATGCTCTAAAGATTCATGGGTTTGTTTTCTATAAAATAATGGTTTCAACAAAGCCACACTCTTATTCCTTTTAAACTAGCACTCAAATCACACCATTTTTTTCAAAAACAACTGGAATAAGTTCAATTAGCTAAAAATAGTAGAATGTGATTACGATTACAAGGTAAAAACCAAATACTAGACATAGAGGTAGCTAAGTAAGTTCTCCTGGGCCTGAGAGAATCAAGGACGGAAGAAATTTGGAGGTTACTTTGAACTCAACTTTTTTTTTTTTGATAACTTAAATTACATTAAAATTAAGAATTTCTCTTCATCAAAAGGTACCACAGGAAAAATGAAAATATCAACAAAGTGAGAGAAAATATTTACAATACATATAACTGGTAACATATTAGCATCTAGGACAAACCTCCGGTTTCATTTGTCATGATTAACATATTGGGCGCAATAATTCTTTGTTGTGGAGGCTGTTTTAGCATCATCCCTGGCCTCAACTTATTAGATGCCAGTAGCTCTCCCCTGCCAAATTGTAGGACCACTGAAAATGTCTGCAGAAATTGTCAAATGTTTCCTAAGGGGCAAATTCTCCTCCAGCTGAGAATCACAGATGTAAACTAAGTGAAAAATGAAATAAGTCAGACAAAGACAGATACCCTACATCAGGGGTCCCCAACCGGTCGCGGCCTGTTAGGAACCGGGCTACAGCAGGAAGTGAGCAGCGGTCGAGCGAGCGAAGCTTCATCTGTCGCTCCCCATCGCTCCCCATCACTCGCGTTACCACCTGAAGCGCCCCCCCACCCTCACCCCCATCTGTGGAAAAACTGTCTTCCGTGAAACCGGTCCCCGGTGCCAAAAACGTTGGGGGCCAATGCTCTACATTATCACTTGTATGTGGAATCTAAAAAATAAAACAAATGATTATAAAAAAAAAGAAACAGATTCAGATATAGAGAACTAGTGGTTGGTTACCCGTGGGGAGAGTGAAGAGGGGCAAAAAAGGGGTAGGGGATTAAGAGATACAAACTACTATGTATAAATTAATCAACAAGGATATATTGTACAGCACAGGGAAATATAGCCATTATTTAGTAATTGAACTCAACTTTTTTTTTTTTTTTTTTTTTTTTTTGCGGTACGCAGGCCTCTCACTGTTGTGGCCTCTCCCATTGCAGAGCACAGGCTCCGGACGCACAGGCTCAGCGGCCATGGCTCACGGGCCCAGCCGCTCGGCGGCATGTGGGATCTTCCCGGACCGGGGCGCGAACCCATGTCCCCTGCATCAGCAGGCGGACTCTCAATCACTGTGCCACCAGGGAAGCCCTCAACTTTCTTTTAAAATGCATATTATAATACGTTCCATAAGAAAAAGCTTTTAGAACTTCCAGTTGCTCTAGAGATGCATAAGCATCTAATTCGCAGACTTAAAAGGGCTCTATGGGCTTACCAGGTACAGTTCAAGTGATGGACCCAGAACAATGGAAGCAAACTTTTCTAAAAGTGAATGGAAACCAATGAAATTCATTCAAAAAGCTTATTTCCTTGTCCATGCAGCTGCAGTCTGCTTCAGGACATTTCAGAAGAGAACGTGAATATACACAGTAAGACTCAGCTTCTCTAGAGATCAAAGGGCAGGGCCAGTACTAAAGTGCAGTGAGGTGCAAAATTTAAAGGGCCACCAAATTAAAGCAAAAAAAAAAATTCATGATGACTAAAATACCAAAATTATAAAATATATGATCTAAGCTTGCACTTGCATGACCACAAGAGTGAGTGCCTCACTCACCTCACCCTAAGCCTGGCCCACAGTTCCTATCTTTTAAAAAAACTTTGATACTTTGTTTATCATGGATTCTTTTTTTGCATTAGTTTTGTTTTTTTTTAATAGTGCATTAAAGTATTATTTATCTTTATCACTGTGAGGTTTTTTTTTGATACTCCCTTAAATTTTGTACCCAGAGCAGGTAAGTCACTAGCTCTGGCCCTGACAAAAGACTTGGAAACAGTTACCAAAAAACTCAGTTAACAGGATTTAATGCCTATGAAGACAATCATAATAAAAGCAATCATGGCATCTAGTTACCTGGCAGATAGGAAGTGACTTAAAGGAGGATGGGATGGGGCTGCCAGACAGACACATGAATAACAATGAGAAACCTGAGTTGTATCTAGAGGACAGGAACGACAAAGAGCAACTAAAAAGCAACCATTACTTATTAGAGTTATAGTTGAGGTTCACAAGTGGCTCAACAAAAAGTAAAATGAAGGCCATATACATTTTTAGAAGTATCTACAAAAAAACATAAATCTGGCATTTAAAGGGTAATCTTTCAATGATTCTACATAAATGGGGTATTACAATGCTTGATTTCACCTGTCACTTGTTTTTTAAGCTCAGACATCTGCTGGAAGCAGATAGCCAACGTGTTCCCCTACAATTAGCACAAGTAGTAAAACCAGTATCTCCAATGAAAAATTTCTGTGGTCATTAATGAACATATATTGCATGTTTTGTTCCAGGCACAGTGGCTAAGTACTTAATTTTTACATTATAAATAAAACAGATACAAAAAACAAATCAAACGAATTATTTTCAGGTGGTCACTATCCTTCAGGTGGACACTATCCAGGTTAAGAAAGAAAACTTTGCCAGCCATTTCAGAAAACTTCCATGCACTCCATCACAATCACCACCCTCTTACCCCCACCATAATCAACCACTATCCTGACTTTCATAGTAATCACTTCTTTGTAGTTTTAAGTGTTTTGTCACCCAAATGTGCATCCCTACACAGTTTTTAAAAACTGTATCTTGAACCTCTTTTAATCTATAGGTCCTTTCTCCATCCCTGTCATTTCCTTTCAATTTGTCTTTTGAAGACCCCTCGACCTGTTGAGTTTCCCAGTCTGGATTTTGCTGATTACATACTCATGGTGCATTTCAATGTGTTCTTGTATTTCCTGCAAATAGGCAGCTAGATCCAGAAGACTAGATCAGACTCAGGATTGATTCCTTTGGTAGTCTATAGGTAATGTCTCACTATCTTTGCAATCTTAGCAGCTATTGCTGTTTAATATGCATCCATTCAGTAACGACTGCAAAATGATTACATTCTGCCACTTCTTTTTCACTGATTAAAATACTAATATATAGAAATATTTCCCCTCATCTACTATTTGGTTACCCCGTATTATAGTTCATATAAGAAAGGCAGGATAAATACTTGATTCTTTCACTTTACTGTCCCGTTTTCAAGAACGTAAACTGGTTTCCTAACATCCTCTTAAGAGAACCAATTCTTTTTTCAGTTATGTATTCTTTTCAGATTATTTTCCATTATATGTTATTATTAGATATTGATTACAGTTCCCTGTGCTATACAGTAAATCCTTGTTTTTTAATCTATTTTATGTATAGTTGTGTGTATATATATAGATAGATAGATAGATAGTTGTTAATCCCAAGGGAACCAATTTTTAAAATATCATCAGGAACTTTTAAATATATTTGACATGTTCCAATCTATTGCAATTATCATTGTTGAAGCTCAAACTGTTCCATCTTTGGCCAGTGGGAACCTCTTCAAGATGGCTCGTGAGTCCTTTTGACACGACCCCCAGTACCTGTTGATAGCTTCCTTGCTATCTAGCATGACAAGATGATCCAGGCTAATCCTGAACATTTCGTGCCCAGACCTGGAACCAGAAATTTCTCCAAAAAGCTGTTTGTTTCTGTTTAAGTGAGAAGCAGCATTTCAACGTCACAAACTGAGTGCTAAAGATACTCATTGTTTCTGAGCCTTTTCAGTGGACAGAGCTAGGAAATACACAAATTTAAACATAAAATACCTCAAGTTCATACTGATACTTCTAATTCAAATGTGATACCATAAAAGTTTCTCCTTAGCCTTTTTTAGTACATGTGTATTACCTTTCTTCCATACTAAGATCCCAGTTTGCAAGGACACAGAGGGATAAAACTGGAATATCCCATACTCATTTGTTTTAGCCAACATTATAGTCTCTGAATAACAATCTAAGTATCTAGATAAAAGAACCTGATGTGTTTATTGAAAGCATTAAAAAATGCTTGGCACATGGTCTCTCAATTCTCCCATTTTTAAAAATAGCTATACTGTACCTATATTGTTCAAATATAAGGCTTTACATAGTATATCATCAACCTCTCAGCCCTCATTTTGTGTTAAGTATATATTTAATACTTACAATCAGGTCTTAAGCTAATGTCTTTTATTGTTTTGGTGGTCTAAAAGTCAAAATCATTCTCCAATACACTCTGTTCCTCCAATACAACTTCCTGTGATGGCAGAAATATTCTGTATCTGTGCTGTCCAATACAGTAGCCACTAGCCACGTGTGGCTTTGAGCACCTGGCATGTGGTTAGTGTGACCGAGCAACTGAAGACTTATTTTACTTAACTGTAATTAATTAAAATTTAAAGTGTCATATGTGGCTAGCAATTACCTTACTTGACAGCGTATCTTTATTAGATTCTTCAAGAAGGGCTCATGCAAATAATATTCTCTGAATTCTTATACATTACCCTTTAAGCCTGAAAATGTTTGACTGGATATAAAATCTTTGGTTCACATATCCTTTCATTATCTTAAATGTTACTCCATTTTCTTGTAGCATGAAGGATTGCTGTCAAAGTTTGACGATTATCATTTTATTTCCTTTATACTCCATAGGCTCTTTTTCTTTAAAGCCCAGTTGTTTTACTAGAATATCCTGGTGTTGGTTGCTCTGGCTCAATATTCTGCAGAGCACTGTTTCAGTATGTAGTTTTAAAGTTTTTTAATTTCAGGAAATTTTTCTGAATTATAGTTTTTAGTATTTATTCTTTTCCCTTACTTTGGTTTTCTTCTTTAGGAACTTCTATCAGTGTTGGATATCCTTTGCCTAACTTCAATATGTCACTTTTGAATCGTTCTCTTCGTTTTTTTCATTTTAGATTCCCCCCTTTCTTACATCTTTCTCTTAAAGCATCATCTGTTGTACATACTTGGTCATGTTCTTTATAGTTTAGTCTTCATTACCGAAATGACTTTCTTCTATTTCTAATGCTTTCCTGAGTTCTGTCACCTCATCCGAGTTTTTCTAATCCTGATTTGTTATTTTTAACATTTTGTGTTATTTTATTAATGTCTTTACCTCATTTTGAAATAGTTGTTGGTTTAGTTTAAGTTCTGTTTAGTGTGCACATTCTGACATGCTTTTACTGTCTAACAGGGATACTATTCTGTTTTCCTCTTAAAACACCTTTGTATGCAACCTTAGTGCTTTTCTTTCATTCATTTTTTTTAACATCTTTATTGGAGTAGAATTTCTTTACAATGGTGTGTTAGTTTCTGCTTTATAACAAAGTGAATCAGCAATACATATACATTCATTTTTATGTGAAATTATTTTTTATGAACTGTAGAACGAGGTGAAATACAAGAAAGCGTTTCTAACTTCTTAGGGATCTCTATTGTTTTTGTAGTGTTTAAAAACATGACTGCTTTCCAGGATTCCTTGGCTCTGTTCTCTCAGCTTTAGTCTGGACCTGCTCTTTCCCTATCCTCATCAACTTTGATTCCACTCCCAGCAGTTTCTACCCAGTGAGGAATATTATCCTAAAAGGTAGCCCTGCCAGGTCAGTTTTCAGAGTTCTTAGGGGCAAAACTGTTCCACGTCCTTTAGTCCCTTTACCATGTACCCAAAGCACTCACCTGGTATTGGAGAGGTCAAATCCCTTCCCAGTCTTAGCTGTTCCTTCCAAATTGGCTGCCCCACTGTCCAGTGAATTCTTATTAGTTCTTTTGGGGTTCTTCTGTTCTCAGGTCCATCAGACAACATCCCCGATGCTTCTGTCTTATTGCTCCCACATTGACCCTGACAGCATGCAGGTCTTGTGACTGATGGTTTGTCCCTACCTGCTTAAATTCTGGGGTTCATGGGGAGACCTTGTCCCCTAGTTTTGTTGTTAAACATTGTCCCATGGGTATTGGTTTTGCTATTTCCATTTTTATTTGGGGACGCAGACTGAAAAGCTATGCTGTTGCTGCCACCACGTCCCCAGAATTCTGCTGAAAATTTTAAATTATATTAACTCAGTGGAATTTCACAACCACTTCATAAATTGGTACTATCAGTACCTCCAAGCTCACAGATAAGAAAGGTTCAATAATTTGTCCAAAATTACATAGCTAGTAAGTTGTAAAACCAAGATTCTAACCTGGATCTCTTAAATTCTAGAGCCAAACTTTTCAGGAATTAATTTTGTGAAGTGTGAAATACCTTTACCTTAATTTCTGTATAATAAAACTTAACTTGAAGTTTAAGAAACTAGTACAAGTCCTCTAAATTTTCAATGGGGTTAGCAAAACAATAGCTATGAAATCATACCAAAGCTAAATTTGCAAGAAAAAAAATTGAAATTTAATACTGGAGATTAAAGTAATCTTATCTAATCACTAGAATTGTTGTATGGGCATGTTCATGAATAGAAAAAGAGGCTTCCAAAGTAAGGAACCACTAATAACCTACCTGGCCTGCCTTGTGTAGGCGGAGATACAAATAGAGGCTGTATAGCATTCTGTGAGGAAATTGAAGTGGTACTACTAGCTTGATTAGCTGCTGCACAGTTAGGTAAGACTGGAGCTGGAACAATATTTGCACAGGAAGCTGCAACTGCTGCAGAATTCACCATCACCACCTGTAAGTGTGGAAGAAAGTTTAGAACTCTAAGTTTGGTTTCACAAACAATATTGGTCTCTTATCTGATCCTAAACTTCAGGAAATAGTATTCTAATAACTAAAACACCAAGAAGCCAATATTTATGTAAACCTAATACAGGAAGGTTATTTTTTTTAGAAGACCCCAGATGACTTTGAGAGATTTACTTTTTTATTTTAATATTTTTCTGGAAAGGTAATACATTAATATGATTCAAAAACCAAGTATAAAATTGTATACAATGAAAAGTTTCCTCCAACCCCTGTCCTCCATCTGCCTAGTTCCTCTCTCCACAAACAAGTAACCTCTGGGTTTCCTGAATACTATCCAGGAATTTATAGTACATATTTATTTTTACATGCATCTATGTTTCCCCACACACACTTAAAAAAAAAAAACAAACAGAAAATGTTCTTTGCTTATTTTTTTTTTTAACTTCGTGAGACTGCAACTTGTTTCTCTGATTAGGCCACAGCATCCAATACAGGGCTGTGCACAGAAAGATGTTCAATAAATGGTAACAGATTCTTCTTCATGAACACCCTGTCCTCACCGTAGTCTCCATTTTCTTATTACCCACTGCAATGTGGCTGCTACCCTCTCTGGTTCTCAGAAACTGTATTCAAAGTCACAGTGGTCTCCATGGCAACAAATCATAGTAGACTCTTGTTAGTCCTTATGTTGCTTTACGGCTTGGCAGCAACTGACACTTGACTATTCCTTGAAACATTCTCTTCCTGGGGCTTCCATAATAATACACTCTCCTGCTTTTCCTCCCTCCTTGGCTATTCCTTCTCTACCCATTTTCTAAATGGTGATGCACAGGCTCTGTTCTAGATGCTGTTCTCAATCTCTTCCTTTTTCCAGGATGATCTTATTTACTCCTACGGTTTCAGCTACCTTTCTGATGCCAGCTTCCCATTCTATAAGAAAGCTTTACATTTTAAGTTTCAGGAAATGGCACAGACTTGACAGGTAATTTATATTAACTCACTCATTATATAAGAGGTTCAGAGTAGACTGAGTAGTCCAATGCCAGCACACAGAACAGTGTCTGGAACACAGCAGATGCTCCATCAATTTGTTAATAAATTTACTAATTCTTGTGCCAGGCACCAGGAAGTACAATAACAATTAACATAAGAATATAAGCAGCTTCTTTGAAGTATGATGAAGGGCAGAGAACAAAAAGAAAAAATTCATTTTCTTCTGTTTAGGCCACTGCAACTGATTGTAAAATAAAACTATAAAGATTACCTTCTGGGGGTAGTTGTATGAGGTAACTGTATCATGAGGAGACATAGGACATGGTCTTCTATCCTGAAGAGACTTTAATGAATACAGAAGTACAAATAAGGGGAAATCAAGAAATTAAACAATACATCAATAAAAGATCTGCTTTGTTTCAACATCTCCTAAAGATAAGTGAAAGTGATCTGTCCTAAAAGTATTCAAATTTGGAGGTGGCTACTATGATAATGCTCCAAAAGGTATCACCCTAGTGCCTGACTTAGGTGGCTGTTCTATTTCCCGTCTACAGAAATCCTGACCATATCCAACTCTAGTCCCAATGTAGATACTAAAATGTAATGGAGAATTGTAATTTAAACACTTTCTCAGTGTCCTCTCTTGCCTTAAAAAGCTCAAAATCAGTAGGGCCAGCAACAGTGTTGCTAAAAGAAAGCATTCCATCAAAAGGAACAACTTGGGACAAGGGTGGATAACTGGTTGGTCAGCTGCATCCTACCTAAGCAGGATGTAGTATAATCCAAACACCATTCCCCTTTGGCTCAAGACCTTGTCTTTGTGAAAGTAACAATGATTTTAAAAGGCTCAGAATTATGCATGACAGACTGTCATGACAGAAAAATAAACTAGCAGCAGAAGCTGGTAATAAGGACACAGAGGAAATCAGGTGAAACAATCACAGGAAACAAGAGGAACCACATTGGGACAAAGACAAGCCCAACTTAACATGGACCTAAGAGTGCATGTTTCGAAAGTCTGTGTTGAAGTACAGCCCAAGTACCGGCCAAAAAGCAAACTTTAGCCCTGGCTCAGAAGGCCCAGTGTGAATTCTAAACAATTCTAGAGAAGGATTTAGGCGAGAGTTGGGCGTGGAATTAAGAAGAAAAAATGTTCATAGTTTCTTAAAAGGTTCTGTGCCTGGAAATCTTTAAGTCCTGCATTGCTCTTCTCCCCTCAGAATGCTGTGAAAAAATTACTTAGAAAAATTACTTAGAAACTTGGTGACTGGAGAGTGGGAGTGGAGCATGTCATGAAGAGATTGAAACCTACTGGGGATGTATGATAAAGTAAGTTCAGAACAAAAAGGAACACGTGACAAGTGAGATTAAAGGGACAGAAAGAAAGTGTCTACTCCTGTCATCCCTGAAGGCGAGATTTTTACTTGCTTTTTCAACTTGGGTGGCTATTTCAAGAAATGGTGTAAAAAGCATGTGATATGAGAATAGTAATGACAGACTGAGAGGAAAAACTATTTCTCTAGCAGGGGCAAAGGAAGGAAAGGAGAAATAATGGGAAGAGAATAATACATCACAGTTTTCATCACCTTCCTAAGATGTATTGCCTAAACAGTAAAAACAAAAATTCAGTACATGAAGCTATCAAAGTTAAGATTAATCACAGAGAATAGAGGGTAGTCATTCAACTTCCTCACAAATATTCCAGCTCTCCTCCTAGGTACATGGGTAGGTTGCTCTTCCCGGCCTCATCTCATTAGGTATGGGCACATGACTTGTTTGGACAATGAAATATGAGCAGAAATATTGAGAGCCAGTATTTAAATTCCCTATCTTCAGCTCTGCCAAGGTGACTGTGAAAGTACATGTCCATCAGCCTGGGTTCCTGAGTGACTCTGATGAACAAAGGCCTGCTACCAACCTGCACTGGACCTATAACATTAGCAAGAACAGCTGTGTTAAGCCGCTGAGATTTTGGTGGACTGTTGCTGCAGCGTAACCTAGCTTGACCAAAACAGTAATTGGTAACTAAAATTAGGGTGCTGCTGTAACAAAAACCTAACTTGAGAAGGAGATTATGAATTTGTAGCTCCTAAGGGAAGAGGTTTGGAAAACAGAATGTTAGTTTTGTGTTTTGATTACTGCTGGCAGAGTTTAGCAAGGTATTTTAAGACAGATGTGTACAGAAAAGTAGTTTGTAGGCAGGAATGAAAGGGAATAGAGTCCTTGATACTAGGACTTGTAGGGTTTGGAGAGGCAACCGCTTCAACTCAAAACTCTAAAAGATAAAACTGATAAATGCTTTGAACAACAAAGAGAAGGTAAAACTCGGCCTTGAAGGAAGACTCAAATCATTGTTAAAATATGATTGCACTAAAGTATCTCAAAGCAAGAGTCCCATTAAGGATATAACACCCAATGAATCCTTGCAGTTGGACAAAATGGCTCATGGAAAAGTATTCAAAGGTATGGCTCTTTCATCAATGCCTGATAAGCTAAAGGTATTTGCAATCAAGTAGAGACAGGGATAAGAATGCAAAGAATTATAGCAAATCTAAGTAGTATATTTATAAAAAAGAATTGTCAGTATGGCTACTGGCAAATGAAACTAATAGGAATCAGAGAAGCTGCACAATAAGTTACTCACATAGCCAAAGACACCATGAGCAGAACTAAAACTATCCAACTGAGATAAAACCACCCTTGGGCCCTCAATTTTCAATGAGTAAGAAGCAGGCTGAGAAAGCTGCTCAGTTGCCAAGAGGGATTATTCTCCAATGCCTACTTCAAATATAGCCAAGGAAGGAAGGGCCTTGGAGTACTCAAGAGCCCCAGAAAACAACGAACCAGGGAGCCTCTCCAGGGAACAGTCCCCATGCCTAGGTTGGGGGCCCTCAAAATGTCTGTCCAGCATGATGTCAGAATTGCTATGGGCCAGTAACTGTTTCTCCCATTCTGCCTGCATCTGAATGGGAAGTTCTACTGCAATTTTTCAGTCCCTGCTCTACCACTGGAGATCGGGTGTGTAGGGGGTAAATAACTTTGTAGATTTGGTTTAGGCCTCCAGATCAAGAGGAGCCACATCTGGACCAATACAAAGAGTACTACACACTTCCCAGAAACCCTGGGCTCTGAGCTTAATCACACTGAAGGGGATTTTGGGGTTGCCTCTCGTGAGGTGGAAGGAAGTATTTTGCCTGTGGGAGTTTCCACTGAATGTTGTAATCCTTAGTGCTGTTAAAATATTTCCAACTTTTTGACTTCTAGGCACAGAGAAGTTAGAGCCTTCAAGAGAAACATGCTCTGGCCGATGAAAAAGAAATGGAGGGCTTCCCTGGTGGCGCAGTGGTTGGGAGTCCGCCTGCCGGTGCAGGAGACACGGGTTCGTGCCCCGGTCCGGGAGGATACCGCGTGCCGCAGAGCGGCTGGGCCCGTGAGCCATGGCCGCTGAGCCTGCGCTCCGCAATGGGAGAGGCCACAGCAGTGAGAGGCCCGCGTACCGCAAAAAAAAAAAAAAAAAAAAAAGAAATGGAAAAGAAAGTGATATGTGTCATCTCCAGGTAGAAACTGTAAGAGCCAGTGCACCATTCACTACCTTTTGTTTCCTGCCTTAGCAATCATGGATGGAGCTTCCATCAGCTTAAGTCCCTAAGCAGAGTCCTCCTGCAGACCTCCACTACACATGTAGCATAACCAAGAAGTAAACTCTTGTTATATTAAGTACCTGAGATTTATGGCCCATTGTTACTCTGTTAGAAAGATCATGATAAAATCCTCTAAAAAAATCATCATCGCCAATGTTCAAATTTCCTCTTGTATCAACACATATTCGGAACATCTCTATGACAATTTCTAGAAGGGGTGTGATCTCGGATGAGTTAATTTCTGGGCCTCAATTTCTTTATCTACAAAATGGGAATGATACCCTAATACCTCATAGGATTGTTCTGATTTAAATACATTTATATGTATAGCACTCAGAACAGTGTTCTAGTACACAGGAGCTATATGTGTTTGTCATTATTATTAAATACCTACCAAGTTTGCTGTAGATTCAGTTGTGCTGTAAACACCTGAAGTTTCATAGTCTTGTTCTAGAGGATACAGCCAAAGTAAAAATAATGAGCACTATTCTATAGTTTGAAATTTTATAAATAATGAGTATCAGATTTTACCTAGATCTCACTGACCTGAAGGATAAATATATTCTTCATGATATCCCCCTAGAAAAAAAAGACAGAAAAAGTGTGTTTATGTAGGAATTCTTGCTCAGAGAACCAGATGGCCAGCACTTGCTTCTTCTCAAGTTTTATGGATATATGTTCAAAACTAAAATGTATACATCCTTGAAACAAGTGATTTGAGCTTTCATACTACTCAACAGATATTAAAGCCAGAGACTGGCTGTAAACAGTACAAATTTCTCCTTTGAAAATTCCCTTAGTTCTTAAGAGTTCAGACAGACGTGAAAAACCCACTTGCGTCCAATTCTGGTGGTAGAGTATGGTGATTAACTTCACTGGCTCTGGAGTTAGGACTGTCTAGATTTGAATCCTGATTAACTATATCACTTTAGGCAGGTTATTTAATCTTTCTGTCTTAATTTCTTCACTGTAAAACAGGGTTAACAGTACCTAGCTCACAGTGGGGTGAAAAGAACACAGCATGATGCTTGGCATATAGTAAATGGTGATTATAAAGTAATCTGAGTATAATAACCAGTAGTTTGCTTAGGTGAAAGTTAAAGGAATATGGCACGCTTCATCAGTTTTTCAGCCTGATTCAGGTAAATAATACATTTACAATCAGTTTGTTCTCAAAATATGGCTTAGAGGACTGAAGTACTTTGCTCTAAGATTGCTACACCATTGAAATTCAGAGAAAGTCAATCTTCAACTGGATAGTTTTCCAGCAAATAACACCCCAAAGGTCAAAACTGGATTGATTCTTAAACATGTCACTTATCCAACACACATGCAGGTAACCCTCCAGACAACAGGATTTAAGGTGAGAATGAATATTTGGTTACTCTGAATATGCCACTATAGGTGAACAGTACATATGAAGATACCCACTGTGCTAAAAGGAAAAGTAAAAGGGTCATCCTGAGTAAAAGAGCAGAGAATACGCATACTCAGGCACATGCATGCACACTAAGTTCTCAGAAATATCTATTTTCTCCAACGTAAGTAGCAGAAAGAATATCACAAGAAAATACATTGACCAGTAAGTCAAATCATTCAGACTGCCTCTTACCTCCTTAATCCACCCAATTCCTCCAGAATTGTTTCAGTAGGCATATTTCATTTTACAGAAAAGTGGTAAAAAAAAAAATAAGCACACCCAATGATGAGAGGCACTCTAACAACTATAAAGGTTATGTATACATGCTTTAGAGTCAGATAAACCCAAATTCAAAATTGATCTCTGCCAGTCACAAAGGACCACATATTGCATGATTCCTTTTATATGAAATGTCCAGAATAGGCAAATCCATTAAGACAGAAAGCAGACTGATGGTTACCTACCACTAGGGGCAGAGGGAGGGGATGCTGGGGGGATAATGAGGAATGACGGCTAATGAGTACAGGGTTTCTTTTTCTAAAATTGATTGTGGTGATGTATGCAACTTTGTGACTATACTAAAAACCACTGAATTGCACTTTAAACATTGAATTGTACACGTTAGGTTAATTGTATAGTATGTAGATTATATCTAAATAAAACTGTTATAAAAAAGATTAAATCTCTGCCACTTACCAGAAGTATGACTTTGGCCATGTCATTTACCCTCTGAACCTCAATTTCCTCATATAAAAAATAAAGAAGGGCTTCCCTAGTGGGAAGAATTGGTTAAGAATCCCCCTGCCAATGCAGGGGACAAGGGTTTGAGCCCTGGTCCAGGAAGATCCCACATGCTGCAGAGCAACTAAGCCCGTGCGCCCCAACTACTGAGCCTGCACTCTAGAGCCCGCGCGCACCAACTACTGAGCCTGCGCTCTAGAGCCCGTGCGCCCCAACTACTGAAGCCCGCACACCTAGAGCCCGTGCTCCACAAGAGAAGCCACCGCAATGAGAAGCCCATGCACCATAACGAAGAGTAGCCCCAGCTCGCCGCAACTAGAGAAAGCCCGCACGCAGCAATAAAGACCCAATGCAGCCAAAAATAAATAAAAATAAATTTATTAAAAAATTTTTAATAAAAAAATAATAAAATAAAGATACCATATTCCTCAGAGTGATAAAGTATTATATTGCTTAGTACAGCACATGGCCATTAGAACTCAATGAATAGTAATGTTTATAGATCAAGTAGATTTCTTTGGGCAACGAAATTATTTCACAGCAGTCTTGTAAAATAAGAGTCACATGAAAAGCCTAAAATAGTTATACAAATGGCGAGGACAACATGAATAGTTCCTCACTAATAAGGAACAGATATTTTCCATGCTGAAATCTCACCAAATCAAAACTCACTGAAGACCTATGCAGAGAGCTGAAAGTTTTAACAATGTAGTGGCCTACAGAAATAGAAGTCTGTCTTTCTGAAAAATACCAAGACATCTTCAAAAACCTAGCAAGCTCTGATACAAGAACTGATAACTCTTTCAAAATGAGTTGCCAGACAGAGTGAGACCACCCCCCCAAACCAAAACTTTAGCCTTGTTGTGCTAATACCACAAGAATCATCTTTTAAAAAAATATTTAACTGGAACTGACTCACCATTGTCATTCTGGCCATCACCTTCCTCTGAATTCAGAGTCTGTTTGCCTGAGCTATGTCCTCGCCTTGCAACATGGTATCTCGAAGTAGCAGGAACCATTGTAGAGGGCCCTCCATGATTCTGTACCAAAGAAATACACACATACACATGCAGTTCTCCCTATATAGTCAGAGAAAAAGCTATAAATATTTTAAATTTACTTTAGAATCAAAAATATGTGAGGAAATAATGATCAAGAAAACAGAAGATTTTAGCCCATACTTATATAGGCAAGATTATTTGTCCACCTCTACTCCTCCTCTATAAGAACAGCTTAAAAACACATTCTCTGCAATTTTTAAAAGCTCTAGGATGAAAACTCATGTTTTCCAGGAGGGGCTTTATTTGGTCATTTGTAAAACAGCTAAAATGTATCCATATTACCTTCACTTAAAAAAGTACAATAAAAAAAGTAAATAGCTTTTTGAGTAAAATTTTGACCTACTTACAGGTAAAGTTGGATAAGCAGTCTCATCCCCTTCTTCAACTTCATAAAAAGTAATGGTTTCTTCCAAGCCCCTGGGTATCTGTCCATTCTCTGGAACAAAGCTAAACTGGCACTCCTTATTCATACAATGCATCTGGCGGTGACTACGTCTAAAGGAACTTAAGTAGTTTGCAGAGTGAGAAGGGGAAAAAAAGATAAAGTATGGTAGTAACTTGTTTCTAATTTCTAAATAACAGTTCAAACATCTCAATGTTGACACTTTAAATTTTAGTCCATATATTTACTGCACAGCAACAAAGTCAGACTCACTCATTTTCTCTTTCAACACTTAAAATTCACTTACCGAGATCTATAAGAGAAGTTATCATAGCTCTGGCAGCACCTTTTACCTGGGCCAGGGTAAAAAGCAACTTTAGGGCTTGCCATGTTGTGCCTGTTTATAAAGCGAGGTGAATCTCTAAGAATAAAGGGGGAAAAAAAACCAGAACTCTTTATTTACTAGTGCTTGAGTAGTCAGTCTTTGTAGTTAAATAGAATTAACATATCCTTCTAAAAATGACCACATAGAAAGAGCTTTGCTTTCCTCACTACTGACATTAGGCCTATTCATTTTTTTTAAATTGCAGTATAGTTGCTTGACAATGTTGCGTTAATTTCTGCTGTACAGCAAAGTGATTCAGTTATACATATACATACATTCTTTTTTTATATTCTTTCCCATTACGGTTTGGCCTATTCGTTATTGACAGACACAGTGCCATATACATGGCACTCAGCTTGATGGCATTCTATCTTCTAGGATCTCTTCAACTGCTCCATCGTATTTTCCTAGACTATGAGAATACAAATCTTCAATAAATTTGGCAAGAATTTAAGTATACATCAGTTCCATCCGTTACGCTCCCTTCAGGCAGAGATTATAAAAGAAATCTAAACTATTAAGATATTTCTAAATTCTACTGTAATTCTGCGCAGGAATTATTTCCAATGTCTAAACAGAGATGTACATTATCTTGAAAGTCAGTTAAGACCTACCTGGGCATGCCATATCCCCGACCTTGTCCCTGAGATGAATGTTGAGGATGAAAATGTTCATTAGACGTAACACCGCCAGCTGTCTGTGAGTAGTGCATTGGAGAATCATGCCCATAACGCATACTGTGCTGAAGCCTGGGTGGGAGGAGGGGGTCTCCCCTGCTGTAAGCCATAGTCATATAAACCTCTTTCCCTCTAATTTTCTTGAACATCTTCCTCCGTTGTTTCACGTCCATCTCTGACATAGCTTTCAAGCAAACAAAGAAGCAATAAGCTTCAAAACCAAAGCAAAAGGTCCAGTGTCTCCCACAAATGTCTAAGACTCTCAGATGTTTTACTTAGGAAAACCATATGAATACAGGGAAGGAACTTCTGTATTTTCAAAGGATGTACTAGGTCTTTCATTCAGAAGGGCAAAACCAGCAAGTAACTTCTGTATCAATGGACATCTCAGCACTACCTTTAGTATAGGCAACTTTGGTCATCAAAACATAGAGTCGGTCATCCAGTCATCTACGTTACTGTTATCCAAAAAATTATATCTATTAATAGACATATTAAGACGGCTGCTTCCAGCGTCTCTGGCTGCTTCTATGAGGTGTTTTCCTAGTTCTTTGAGAAATCTTTTCCTTCAAGTTTTAGAAATTAAAAGCCACTCCACCTTAAGCTTAAACAAAGTCACCTAAACAGTAGTTCTCAGCCAGGGACAATTTTGCCCCTCCCTTTCTTGAGGCACATTTGGCAATGTCTGGAGACATTTTTGGTTGTCCTAACTTGGAGAAGGATGCTGCTGGCATCTAGTAGATAGAGACCAGGGATGCTAAGCATCCTACAATGCACAGGACAGCTCCCTACAACGAAGTATTATCCACCCTAAAAAGTCAGTAGTGCTGAAGCTGAGAAACTCTAACCCAGAATAAGACTTAATGTTCCAGCTTTTTTTTTTTAAGTGCAATGTAGGTAAATACAAGAGGAAAATAATAAAACCTTCAGCATACAAACCCATTTCTGGGACACAGCCCCAGGAAATTTTCTGGTAACCTCTTCCTTTCCTACTGGGTATAACATTCCCGGCAGGACCAGGTGTCACTTGTGTAACTGGTTTTAAGTTAGCCAGTGGAACAACATACCTTAAACGTAAAGATACCACCATTAAGCCATTGCAACACAGACTTAATTCTCATTTGATACATATACCTGATCCCTCCTGCTTCATTTTCAAGTGTTTTCTACTTAAACCTGTTAACACTAGCTTCCTCATTGAGGTTTTCTTTTTATGTTAAAAAACCTAAGAGCAGTTTGTACAATTTCACAGCTGTCTGTAGCACATATCATGCTCAGGAGGAAAGACTGTGGTAGACTAATTTACAAATATTTGTTGCCTCTCCTTGAAGAAGGATTATATTTTCTCACCCCATTGACTTTAGGCTTAGTTATGTAACCTATTTTGGCCAGGAAAATTTGAGCAGGTGCTTTAAAAACCAGCACACAGTTCGTCATGTTTTCATTTTTTCCCTGCCTGTGATCCTGGCAGCATATGTCTGGATAGAGCCATTGTCAACCTGGGTCCCCTTTGCTGACCTACTATGAACATGCTAAATGAGCAAGAAATGAACTTTTAAGTTGCCAAGAGTCTTTGGTTGTTAGGGCAGCATTACCTACTTTAATGGTTCTCAAAGTGGACCAACAGCATTAGCATCACCTGGAAACTTGTTAGAAGTTCAAATTCTTGGGCCCCACCACAAACTTACTAAATCAAACTTTGGGGGTGGAGCTCATCAATCTGTATTTTAACAAGCTCTCCCGGTAATTCTGGGGTATGTTAAAGTTTGAGAACAGATGGACTAGCCTATCTTGATATTGGCAGAGGCTCAGTTAGCAAACTAGCTTTCCAGTTAGTATAGTTTTATATCAGAATTCTGTTGTACTTAGTATTTCTAATAAGTTGGCTATTACCCAGGATTTTGAAACTTATGCATAGGTATACTGAAATTTCACACTTCACCATATGCTTTTACAACTGACGATAAGTCACCTTAGGCCAGTACCAGATATAACTTTGGTTCTCTTACTAGCATCCTGGTAACTCTCAATATTACAAAAAGGCATCAAAAGCCAAAGATTTTAGTAATTCAACAAATTATTATATCCTTACTTGTCTGCCAATTCTTCAATGAAGACTGTTACAGAATTGCTTTCATTTCCAACTTCCTGAATATGAGCATTATAATATCTTCCGCCTGATTCCAAATGAACCTGAAAGAGGGGAAGAGACAGTAAGAAAACATCTAGTCTCGAGTCAGATCTGGCTTTTGCCAAACAAAAACACTACTTCTCCTCCCAAGTGAAGTTCAGTATCTACTTATTAAGGCAGTTGATAATCAACACTGCCAGTCCAGTTCAATGGAGGCTGCACATGCTGAAACAGTGTTACATCTAATCACAAGTTTGTAATTAAAATTTAACCAAACATTAAAAAAATCCTAGCATTTTGTAAATTAGTTTTGTTGAACTCATATTAATGACTAAAACCACAATCTCAGAAAAACAAATTACTGATTCTTTAAAGAAGGAACTAACCTGACATTTGTCTCCCAAATAGTACTGTCTCCCAGCATACTCCATGTAATCAGATTTTTGAAGTTCTATGAAAGAAAATGAAGATTCAAGCTCAATCGAACTGGTTCCTTTGCTGTTTTACATCATTTCATTTTCTTATTTACTTTTACCACAGTGTTTTTGACAATGCTACCACTGTAAGCTAAAATCTGGAGGGAAAATGTCCTAAAGGGTCATTCCATCACTCTTGATGGGTTATTCTTGTGGTCAATCTAAGGAGACCTGCCAGAATAGTTTTGTGCTATAAAACACAAACAGGTGGAAATTGGGAGGTTGTAATCTTAGAGTTGGTCATATACCAACAAGGTACAGTTTGAAAGTAACACACTTCAATTTTTAAAAAAAAGGAAAAAAAAACCACTGTGTAGCTTCTTCAAAGCAATACAGTTTACCCTTGAACAGCACGGGTTTAAACTGCATGTATCCACTCATATGCGGATTTTTTTCAATAGTACTACAAGTACCAAGGTTGTTGAATCTGAGGATGTAGAACTGAGAATACAGAGGAACTGGGAATGCTGAAGGCTGACTACAAATTATATCTGGATTTTCAACTGCTTAGGGGGTCAGCAGCCCTAACCCCCACATTGTTCAAGGATCAACTGTGTTTTCATTGTGTTCCACAAGGTATTAACCTCATTCTAGATTATTAACTATACCTAGGTTCACCGCCGAGGTTCAAGGAGTTGAATATGAAACATTAAAGGCTACCTTGATGGCAGAACTTTAAGACCTACTTTGATCAACTTAGTTATCTTATAAGGGGAGAGAAACAATTACTTATTTCAAGGGTTGGCAAACTTTCTCTGTAAAGAGCCATATAGTAAATATTTTACAGTTTGTGGGCCATGGGCTTCCCTGGTGGCGCAGTGGTTGAGAGTCCGCCTGCCGATGCAGGGGATGTGGGTTCGTGTCCCGGTCTGGGAAGATCCCACATGCCGCGGAGTGGCTGGGCCCGTGAGCCATGGCCGCTGAGCCTGCGCGTCCGGAGCCTGTGCTCCGCAACGGGGGAGGCCACAACAGTTAGAGGCCCGCATACCGCAAAAAAAATAAAATAAAATAAATTAAAAAAAATAAAGTTTGTGGGCCATACAGACTCTTGCAATTATTTAAGTCTGTCATAAAACTTTATGGACACTTAAAATTGAATTTCATATAATTTTCATGTATCACAATACACTGTTCTTTTAATTTTTCCCTGACACTTAAAATATAAAAACCATTCTTAGCTCACAGACCATACAAAAACAGGTGGCAGACTGGATTTGATTCACAGGTCATAGTTTGCCAACACCTGACCTATTCATCTATCAGTGAGCAGTCTTGACACATTAAACTTAAGATGAACTTATTTCCACTTACAAGTTTCTGGTACTCTTAAAGTTATCTAAAGACACACAGTCTTTGCACAGTTGAAGTCCCTGATGAACATCAGACTCTAAAAGATCCCTCCCCAGTTCTAAACCTATTTGTTTCCTCCTTTGGATGTAAATCATGTATTGAGTAGGCTAAAAAGTACCATATAAACATATAAAAGTGGGTTTTTTTTAATAACAGTGGTTTGAAAACACCTCTTATTAAAAAAATTTGCAAAATTATTCTAGATCTGTCAGGATTCAAAAATATCCTGTTGATGTTTCATTACCTTTTCTGCTGTCCAGCCAAACATCAAATTCTACATTACGATAGATTTCTGGATCCAGGGCTTTGAGCACCTTATAAGGGAAGAGCATCTTTGATGGATTTTCTGGAGTCTAAAACAAAAATAATCATGCTACAAACTCACCATCCTTAAGTCTTCATTCTATGAAGAAGGAAGAAATAAGGTTCTTTTCTTCCTTTTTTAAAACTATGTACATATAGGCCTTTCCTTCTTTATTAAAAGAAATAGGACTTCCCTGGTGGCACAGTGGTTAAGAATCCACCTGCCAATGCAGAGGACATGGGTTCAAGCCCTGGTCCGGGAAGATCCCACATGCATCGGAGCAGCTAAGCACGTGCACCACAACTACTGAAGCCCGCACACCTGGAGCCCGTGCTCCGCAACAAGAGAAGCCCCAGCAATGAGAAGACTGAGCACCGCAATGAAGAGTAGCCCCGCTCACCACAACTAGAGAAAGCCCGCGCACTGCAACGAAGACCCAACATAGCCTAAATAAATAAATAAACCTTCATTAAAAAAAAAAGAAAAGCCACAATAAATTTTACTGTATTTTTTAAAAATCAGGAGTCTAAATAAGCACTATGCAGAAATCTAAAAGGTTATAGATGGCAGAAGGGAAATACTGTCTAAAGCAGCCAATAACTCAGGAGATACATAAATCAATGCAACACAGACCAGAATTAAAGATTCAGTCAGGGCTATTCAACAAGTCTCATCTTAATATGCATACAGAGGTGCAAGTGTTTCTGTACCCTAGACACCTAGACAAATCTGAAAAGGTTACTTCATTTTGGTCAAAATCTGCTACAATTTCCAAAAGAATTATCTTTTTCTTCTGCTTTCCTAGAATTTCATGGTATTCCATACTGTTTCCAAATTACCAGCACTTGGGGGCATACACAGAGATTGTTCTAGTAGTATTTGCCCTATTTAGCTAGTCTCAAACTGAAGGTCTGCTTGATATTAGACCTATACAGGTGGTAAAATTCCTCCTGTTTCTCCAACTAGGATTACTACCTATTTTCTGAGTAAAATAGGAATAAACCTTACTCTCTTTAATGACAAAAAGAAACCTCAGCATCAGAAGACTGATTACAAACTAAATATCTATTGGGTTTCTAATATTACTTTAACTTGAAAACAACAGCTTCTGAAATTTCTCAAGTGTTCAGAGTTAAATTTGAAAAAAATTTACAATTCCATAGGAACAAAAATTCAGAGAACATTAAGCACACATTTTACATTTCAGATCAAGACTTACACGAAGGAAAACATCAGCTCTTCCCCCACCCCATATAACTAAAATGGACCATCTGACATTAACTAGTTTAAGTTATGATACTGCAAGCCAAGATTATGAAAATTCTTTGCCCTAGAAGATCTCAAACCTTTGCTTCTTCTGTTCCTTGATTGTACCCCTCTGGTATATTTTCAACATTGCAGCAGGCACCCCACTCTTCAGTCCTAATTGAAAAGATTTAGAACAAAGAGCTTTATATAAATGTAGGAGCTAAGTCGTAAGTCTAATGACTATACCACCATCTAGTGGTAAAGTAGCTCAGTTCTAAAAATGAGGCAAATACATTTTCATCCCAGCATTTACATTTATGCTTCTTTTTTTTAAGTACGTGCTACAAATACCTCCTATATATTTCATACCTCCTGTGGGGACACAATCTTAAGATGGTCACTATGATCCCCACCTCCTGGTGTTCACACTCTTGTATGATTTCCCTCCAAGTTTGCGTCTAACCAATAGACAGGATGTATATCATTACACTATATAAGAATGTAGTGCCTGTCTTGCTGATCTCTCTCTCTTGCTGACTATAAGGAAGCAAGCAGACATGTTCACCAACCCCATGTGGCAAGGAGCTGAGGGTTATTCTGGCTGACAGCCAGCAAAAAGCTGAAGTTCTCAGTCCTACAGCTGCAAGGAATTGAATACTACCAAGAACCATGTGGATCCTTCCCCAAAGCTCCAGATGAGAACTCAATCTTGGCTAAAACCCTCATTACATTCTTGTGAGATCCTAAGCAGAAGACCCAGATAAGCTGGGCCCAGATTCGTAACCCACATAAATTCTGAGATAAGAATGTTGTTTTAAGCTGCCAAGTTTGTGGAAATACTGTTATGCAGCAACAGATAACTAATACACCCTGCCTTCCTACTACTTTAGTTTCTGTAAGCCTCAAGTTCTTAATACAAATAATCAGTGCAGAATGAAGCAACTTCTACCCTGATATATATGGTTGCCACCCCCCCCCCCCCGCATTCCTTAATACAGTCATCCCTCGGTATCCATGAGGGATTGGGTCCAGGACCCCTGGTAGATATCAAAATCCTCAAGTTTCTCAAGTCCCTCACGGTCAGCCTTCCACCACCCCAGGTTCTGCATGTGGATCGGGAGGGCCAATTATAAGTTTTAAAAAACCCTCTTTATCAAAAAAAAAAAAAGCATTAAACATTCAAGAAATAGAACTGCAAGACAACAAAAAGACAAGGTTATATCTGACTAGCACCAAGCCTATCTGAATTTCCAGACAGAAGAATCAGGGAGAAATATAAGACAACACCTACTTTATTATCTCAAAGTTTTTGACTAAATCTGTTCAATAATAGCTGCTTCCTCAGAGGCCACAATGTATACTCCTAGTGAGTACCAAAGGCAGACACTAAAAGCTCCTAAAACTCCCCTTTAGCCTGAGAGATTCTTTTCTACTAGCTGGATGTATGTGTCAAGTAACCACTTTGAACCTCAGTTACCATCTACAAAATGATGGTGCTGGTTTAGAATCAGGTTTTTTTCCCTCAAAGTGTGGTCCATGGCCTACCTCTATCAGAATACCTGGGTGTACTTGTTTAAAAAGTAGATCCCTGGCCCTACTCTGACCTCCAATTTTGAAGGGAGGCCCCAAAATCTGCCTAACAAGCGCCCTAAGTAATTCATATATAAGTTTGAGAATCATGCGATTATAGTTCCAAAGTCTCTTCTAGCAATTAAAGAACTGATTCTGGAGTCAGACTTGAGATATGTGTCAGGAGGGGGAAATTTCCCCCCTACCCGTCTTAAGTTCTTGTGGCTGGACTAATAATAAAATTGACACAAGACAGGTTAACAGGAGAAAAACAAATTTAAAACTGATTCTGACTTGGACCAAACCCCCAAAGCCTGAGCATTTCGCAATGCAACATATCTTTTGGTAAAACTTCTCTTCCCCCATTAAAAAACGTATATCCCTGCACATACAAGCATACATACATATATACATGTGTGTGTATATACAGTTGGCCCCTTCATTTCAGCAGGTTCCACATCCACAGATTCAACCAGCCACGGATGGAATTGGTTGAATCTGTGGACGCAGAACCCATGGATATGGAGAGGGCCAACTGCACATACTACACTGTTTTATACAAGGGACTTGAGCATCAAGCATTTTGGTGTTTGCAGGGGTCCTGGCACCAATCCTCCACAAATGCCAAGAGATGACTGTGTATAAATACACTAAGTCATAAGCTTGCCAGGTCCCTTCCACTTTCAAATGATACACAGAAACATGATGATCTTGTAGTTGACATCCCCTTTCCCTTTATTACCTATCCTGAGTTGAACTCTTGTAGTTAATATGGACATCCCCACTGCTAGTCACAGCACTGTTCCTGTTCTTCTTGGAACCACTTCGAAACAACTTAACTGCAGTCTTCAACTCTTCTTCATCCACAACAAACACATCTTTATAGAGAATTTCATACAATACAGCTAAAGGAAAAAATGACCAAAACTCCAATTGTCAAAATAAGAATTTTTATAACAATGTGAAAATAGCTATAACCCAGTATATGAATTCAATAGGTACCAACAAAGTTTTAAAAGAGCTATTTATGGTGGGCCACTCAATTTAAAGATCGGCAACAAATCATCTGAAAGCACACCCAAACATTTATAAAGCCTTCACATGCCTTGACAAACAGCTGCACTTGACTGAAATTGTTTTGAGTACACTGAATCGTAATGACCATTACTTGAACAGCAGAGTAGAATCTGAAGAAAAGAAAAACACATAGAACAATTAAGTGAATGTTAGATATCTTACAACCATGAAATACTTCAAATTAAGTTGCTAATCAGAAATTGATAAACTAAATGAATTTGCTTTTTAAAAAAAGTGACTTTCAGATTCTACATATGTGATATCATACAGTATTTGTCTTTCTCTGTTTGACTTATTTCACTTAGCATACATGTCAATCAAATCTCAGTAAGG
Source organism: Globicephala melas (assembly GCF_963455315.2). Lineage (NCBI taxonomy): Eukaryota > Metazoa > Chordata > Mammalia > Artiodactyla > Delphinidae > Globicephala > Globicephala melas. The sequence continues at coordinate 33,423,622 of NC_083335.1, forward strand.
CTGGGGAAAAAGTGAGTTTAGAATCCAAATACAGATAAATGAAAGCTGTATGCCACAAACAGATTTTCTTGACAGTGAGTTTTATTTTTTTTTAATTTTTTTAATAAGCGAAAAGAATCTGAAAAATATATATATATGTATAACTAAATTACCCTGCTGCACACCTGCAATTAACATAACACTGCAAACTAACCACACTTCAATTTTTTAAAAAAGACATTTTCCAAAATGGTTGTGCAATTTATACTCATACTAGCAGTATATTAGAGTTTTAGTTACTCCAGGTTCTTGACACAATTTTTCATCCTTTTTTATTTTTGTTCATTGTTTGGAGTTGTTTTTGTAGTTCTTTTTTGTTCCTTTCTTCTTCTTCTGCTCTCTTACGAGTTGATAACTTTCTTTAGTGTTACATTTGGATTCTTTTCTCTATTATGTGTGTGTATCTATTACAGATTTCTAGTTTGTGGTTAGCATGAGATTTATATATAGCAATCTCTCTCTCTATATATATATATATTTACACATGATTATTTTAAACTGCTGATCTCTTAATTTCAAATGCATTTTATCAACCCTGTATTTTTACTCTCCTTCCCTCATGATTACTGTTTTTGACATCATATTTTACATCTTTTTTGTGTATCCCTTAATGCTTATTGTGGATATAGATATTTTATTACTTTTGTCTTTTAACCTTCTTACCATCTTTGTATGTGGTTGACTTCCAAAAAGATGTGGTACATATATACAATGGAATATTACTCAGCCATAAAAAAAGAATGAAATAATGCCATTTGCAGCAACATGAATGGACCTAGAGATTATCATGCTAAGGGAGGTAAGACAGTGACTTTTAAATGTCAAGATTAAAATCACTGCTAAGGCAACACTGTGAGCCTCAATCACATTCCTGATAATATACCAAACAAGTCCCGATTTACGAATTTGCAAAAGATGGGAACTTTTACAAATTGAGCAAATAGAATAGGAAGCCTAACAGAAGTCAAACGACCCAGCTGAACTTCTAAAAATGGAGAAAACAGGTCAAATATCCCAAATTTAGACTATGGGGGGAGGAATTTCATTCAATTTATTCAAAATGTTATCCACTATATTGAATAGCAATATATCAATATGCTATATGGGAGCCTTCCTTAAAGAACTGAGGCACTGAGATGGCTATAAAATGAGTTAATCTCTTAGCTGATTCCTTCAATATCTAGTTTTTTCGAACAACATTCAGAGGTGAGGCTTACTAACCAAATTATTTCAGTAAAAATGCTCCCTGGCTCCATGTGATGAAATCTGTTTATATAACAGGTCCAAAACCTTTTTGAATTTTTCTTCAAAAACCTCTGTCTTGTGTAAAGGATGTAATCCCTAGTGATTACGTCTATTTTATTTTGAAGCCATCTCTGCAAACAACCTGAGGTAATAAAGACAATTCTCTGTGATCTATGAGAGGATAGTGCCACCAAGTTTCCTTGGCAGAAAATTATCGTAAGCACTCTTTTTTTCTACTTTCCTACACTACCCTGGGCTAACTTCTCCCAATGAACAAGTTCTCTGACCGCAGGTCTATTATTCTTCCCTAGTCTTTTTTTGCAATCACAACTCTATCAGTATAATCCATTTCAAAGTACTGAGAGGGAGTATCAAGCTAAAGTAACCCACAATAAAGTTTAAGTTGCAAAGTTTCACCCACCCCCAAGGGGTATTTGCATTTAAGAGGAGTTCATTAATCTAAAAGAACAGTGAGCAGATTTTGAGCTGAGAAGCCTTTTGTACTTTGGACTAGAATAACTGGAAACTCCAACAAAGAAAGGTTAATAACCAGAGGCAGTTAGTAAGGATTAGTTAAAGGAACCCAGCTAACCAGAACTGATGACTAAATAAGCAGGAAAGAAAACAAAGATGAGTATACAATTTCTCTATTGAAGTGGCAAGAAGTTCTATTTTGATTGGAAGAGGCAAAACTAAGCATGATGGCTTTTATGTTCCTGGTGGTATCTCAACATAAAATAATAATTTTCTCATACATACTTGTGGGTGGTGTGTTTGTTGGGGGTGGGAAGGTGGGATGTAATGGCAGTAAACTAGTTAAAAATGAGGCAGATCTAGTTACTGATGGGGATAAATATCTGAAAAGAACAAGTGACAGAATGTTAAGTATGAGCCCATCTACATAAAAACTAATAAATGAATAAATACATAGAGAATGAAATTGGGATACCCACCCAAACTTAATAGCTGTTACTTTGAAGCACATGAGATTGAAAAGCATGAACAGAAACTTGACTTTTCACTCTACATTTCCAGATACACGTTTCACTTTGTTTTAAATATAGTGTTTTTCTATTCTTTCTAGATAGAACAAATTGGCTGAGTGAAAATGGCTAGTTTCCAGTAGCATTCACTTTGACACTGGATAACTATGTAAAATGCAGAATTAAGTCAGCTAAAAAGGTGAAAGGTACTAGGGTGAACATTAGGTATTTATTTCTTCAAAAATGTGCTCTAAAATATATTTTATGCAAAGCTTATTAATAATGTTCACTGCTTTTAATAAAGTCATTTTTGAAAATACAAACAATTCAAATATAAATCTTAGGAGCCTGAACTGATACAGCAACTAAGTTTTAGGCAAAGCAAGGTGTCACACAACAAAAGTACCCTGCTGCCACCTGGCTCTTCCATACTTAAATTTCAATACAAACTAACATTCGCTTTATACATTCCCAAATCAGACATATATACAGTATCCTGTGCAATGCAAATACCCAACTGCTGTTAAGTGTTAGCTCTATATATATGTATGGATGAGACTTACACATGATATTCTCATGGCTGCACACACTAAAAAGGTCTTACATTTCTGTATTCTTATGGTTCCCAATGGGTGATGTTTTCCCCTTAATTAGCTCAAAAATATCTCTGTAAAATGTATAAGACTCATTTGAAAACAGAGCTGTATAATTATAGGAACTAGGTGGTAGGAATATGGATGTTCACTATACAAATCTTATAATTTCTCTCTGTATGAAAATTTTCAGAATAAAATGTTGGAGAAAAAAAATAACTGCAGGTTTAAAGGTTCCTGGTAAAGATCTAACTGTCTAAATCTCATCTCAGACAATGCTGTGTACAGTTGCTAAAACACAATAGCTAACACGCCTCTTCCTCAAACAAGTCTGATTATGTCACACCTTTGCTTAAAAACTCTGAATTGAGTGTTTAGGGACAATTATACTAATGTCTGAATTTACTTTGAAAGACATCAAAACTTAAGATGGATTGATGAATGGATAGAGGGGTGGTTAGATATGTGACAAAACAAGGATATTAAATATTAGCAGTGGACTAAGTGGTGGGCGTATGGATGCTCAATGTAAAATTCTTTTCGCTTTTCTGTATGTTTGAAAAACCTTCATAATAAAATACTGGAAAAAAGCTTCAATTGTCTATTCTGTACAATGAAAAGCCAAATTATTGGCACAGCCTACTACATCCCTCTAGCCTATCTTTTCAGCACTGTCTTCCCCCCATCCAGCTACTTGGCCTCAAAGGGTCTCTTGCTTCTATGCCTTTGTATATAGTGTTTCCTCTGAAGAGACCGCCCTTTATACTTGTTAAACTCATTTTTTTTAATACTCCACTTAAATGTCACAACCACCATGAAACTTTCTAAACTCCCTAAAGCACAGTGAAGGGCTTTTTCTTATATGCTCTTTGCATATAGTTGTATTATAAAACATATCACTTCACTGTAGTTATTTACATGTCTGTCTTCATAGCCTCTTGAGCCCTTAGAGGGCAAGGATTTTGCTGTATTAACTGTGGTATCCCCAAAACCTAGTAAACTGCCTGGTACACTACAGGGGCTTAATGTTTACTGAACAAATTGGCAGTACCATCAGTAAAATAATTAACATGCCCCAATTTATACTTATGTTCTAAGTTATCTCTTGCATCCTATTCAGTCTTTTCTATTCCTAACGCCACTTGCCTAGTTCAGGCCTTCTGTCTAGATTACTGTAATATTCTAACAGTTCTACCAGTATCTAGTCTTATCTTACCATCAAAATGCTGCCTGAATTTTGCTCCATGGTATGAAACAAGACAAAACTCAAATACTGTGTAATCTACATTCACTAATCAAATCATCTGGATAGAAGGCTTTTCTTAAAAACTTTTTGGAAGAAAAACTGTATGCTAAAAAACAATCTGTTTACCTGCTGAGAGTTCTCAACCAACTAAACAACCTCCTACTATTTTCCAAGCACCTTACTAGACAGTAGTAGCACATTGTCCCTGCACTTAAGAAACTTTCAGACTAATGAGAGAAACAGACATGAAAACATATACAAGGTGATAAACACTATACTTACCTGGGTGATGCTAGGGGAACAAAAAGGGAGGAAATAACTCCAGGGGAGGTGGTAAAGTTTCAAAGGAATTAACATTTGAGATACAAAGGAAAAGAACATGAAAGTTGGACTCTCTGGACACATGATGTACTAAGGTTGAAGTACAATGAAGCTAGAAAGAAGGTTTGGGACCCTTTAGGTTACTGAATGTCTAGCTTCAGAGTTTGATCCTTATCTTCTAGTCAATGGAGAGTCAATTAGGGTTTTGGGTGGTTTTTTTCCTATTACAGAGGAGTGACAAGATCAGGTTTGTTCAGAAAGATAGCTAACAATACTTAGGCTGACTAACTGGAGAGGAAAAGGCTAGTTGTAGAAAAGCTTGGCTTTTAGACTGTGCTTATTTTTTCATTAATTAGGTTTAAAAGGATGATTTCTTAATGATAAGCTGGCAGCATCATTCAATTTTTTATTTTAGTAAACATTCACTTATCTTCTTACCTTGTCTTCATAGCCATTATCTGTGACATGAGTTGGAGGCCTGCCAGGATAGCGATAAAGAATGAAATCCCGACTACATGGGTAGAAAACAAAGATGGATGAGAAGAGACAATTCAGTATATGCAAGAAATAGTTATAAGAACAAAGATTTGTGCTTTTAAACTGCCTACCTTATTCATCTAAAATAACCTAAATGTTTAAGAGGATAAATATTAATTCAACATAGACAGCTAACTGTCCCTAAAGTCCTATGCATTTTTAAAATGTATCTTAATTTGAGGAGAGGAGGAATAAAGAAAATAAATTGCCAATTGTATGAATGTAAGTTTTGGAGGCTCCCATTTATTTAAAGCAGGTGTTGGCAAATTTTTCTTGGTAAAAGACCAGATAACAAACATGGTTTTTGCAGGCCATATGATTTGCTCAACTTCGACTTTGTAGCCTGAAAGCAGCCATAGGCAATGCATAAACAAATGTACGTGAAAGCTTTATTTATGGACACTGAAACTGAATTTTATGCAATTTTCATATGCCATGAAATATTATTCTTTTGATTCTTTTTAACCATCTAAAAATTTTTAAAAAGCATTCTTAGCCAAGAGCCATACAAAATAACAAAAAGCAGGCCAATTCAAAAGGTTGTCCCTGATTTAAAAGCAACAACTGATTAGCTGCCTGCTCCATGCCTCTTCTGTACTACTTCTTGCTGGATTTAGTGAGGGATGAGCAGACTGCAAAACAGTAACTTGAACAAGTCCCCATACAAGAGGGTTCTGAGTCTATCAAGGTATATGCTATCTCACCATCCTAAGAACTGTGAAGGAGTCTTATACAGATCCAACTCCTTAAATGAACAAGATTCCCACTAGCCTCTAACCCACATTATATAACCTACTGCTTTCAGAAATGCCACTTTCGCAGTTTTAAAGACCAAAACAGAACTTCCAAAGCAGTAGGGCAGTGTTTTTCAAATTTTTCCACCATTACTGCCTCTCTAAAGAGCCTTTAAAAAAAATACGTTTCTTAATTTCCCTATAAAATTTTAATACTACAGATATACTGTATATCTGTTTTCATACTGTGACCCTTTGAAGGATCATAAACCAATGTAATATCTAATATTTGTTGTCCTCAGGAAACAATTTCTACCCTCTTGAAAGTGATATTGCCCCAATGAGCACACATGTACAAAAGGCACAAAGTTAAATACACAAAAATTCTAAGATAAGTATTCCGATTTTCTACAGGAATAGTACTAGCAGTTCTTAAAGCCCTTTATTCTTCCATTCAAACGGACACAAATGTAGAAGTTCTCCACCCCAAAATTACGCCATTGACTTTGCTTAGACCACTTCATTTGACTATCAATACATCAAATCTCAAATATTCCCAATCCTAAAGGGACTTTATTAGAAACCTTACACACACACACACACACATGCTTTCTCTCTTAAAAAAAAAAAAAAAGAGATCCAACTTACTTATAAATTAGAGAAAGAGCTCTTATTTCCAGATGGCCAGCACTTTCCTAAACATAAACAGTGCATAAAGTTTTTAAAAGCATTCTGTATCTAGGAGGTAAAAGTTTTCGCAAGTTCAACAATTGTTTTTTTAGATGCTTAGCACTGTTGTAGGTGAAGAATTTGTACAACACACTATAACTTGCTTTGAGGCTTGGGATACTGTGATAGTTACTTATTAACATAAACTTATTCTGAGAAAAAATTGGACCTAAAGATCTTCTTAGTTAGCTATTAAGTAACAAGGACAGGAATATGGGAGATTTAAAAGACACAATAAAAATGTAATTAGTGTAAGAATACGAAGTTAGCAGGGTATTTAGTAAATGTGTTAAGTCCAGAACTATGGAATTAATTTAATCACATAAAATTATTTTTAATATGTTTAGGAATCTTACTCCCACATAAAAGAAGGATAACTACAAATCAGGAGAATTGTTTAATAAAAAAAATAATGACCTAGTAACATTCATTGCCACCCCCCTCCCCCATTAAAGTGAAAAGGCTTGGGTTAGTCCTGTTCCCAAGTAGTGTATACTCTTTCACTAGTCTATAGATGATAAAATTGTTAACACACAATTTTCAATATTCAACACAAAACAACAGGTCAATTCCCAGCCTCTAAACTTTTGCAAGAACTATTTGATTCAACACAGCTGGCTACTTAAGAAAATAGACTGGGCCTAGCTAAAGTGACACAGCTGAATGATACTTAGGCTACTATTCCAAATACTCTGAAAAGATTAAACCCCCATATTTGATCTTACCTTGGGATCTCCCAACCGTTCCAGGTATTTCTCAAAAGATCCCTCCACATACTTCAAAAATAAAACAAACTTGACTTAACCAAATACATAGCATTACTGAAATCTGATTATATTGCTGTTGTTCAGCTGAACAATTATGGTATTAAATGACTACTTTGCACAGCACCTCAAGAAGATTTGTACATACACAAAAGTTAGTGGAGAAAAGCTGGACTATAAGACTATCTCAGGAACTGCTCCTGGCTTATCCACATACCAGTGCATTTCATCAAACAGTATGCCTTTGGAGTTTCTTTTGAAATGCCAACTTAAGTAACGACAATTTTCATAAATCAAGCAAGCACAATAATTATAAGGATTTCAAATTTGACAGCAGACATGCATTTACAAAGTTAAACTGAGGAACTTTAAAAGGAATTTCACTAGTTTCAAACAAAGCACAGGCAACAAGGGAACTTTTTGGGTGATGGAAGTATTTTGTATCTTGACTGCAGTAGCAGTTGCTTGACTATATTATTGCCAAAACTTAAAACACTAAACTTACAATGGTGAATTTTATGATATGTAAAATATACCTCAATAAAAATTAAACTCAGGAAATATGATATACATTTAGTTCCATGCATGTATATCACTAGACTTAAAAAACTATGTTAATTTTTCTCAGTTTCCTTTTTAAGCAGTTTTGAGGCATAACTGACATACAATAAGCACACATATTTAAATGGCACAAATAAGTTGACTTACGTATGCACCCATGAAACCATCATGACAATCGTGATAGTGAATATATCCATCACCCCCGTAAGTTTCCTTGTGCCCCTCTATAACTTCACTAACCCCCAAGCAACCACTGATCTGCTTTCTGTCACTACAGATTGACTTGTATTTTCTAGAGTTTTATATAAAGGAAATCATACAGTATGTACTTTTTTGGGGAGGTCTGGCTTCTTTCACTCTGCATAATTAATCTGAGATTCATCCATGTGGTTTTAAAATTTTACAGACATCTTTGTTACTCAAAATGTGGTCCTTGAACAACAGCAAGCATCACTCAGGAATTTAACTGCTGAAATCTGGGGCCCCAGCTCAGATCTAGTGAATCAGAATTGTTTTTTTAACAAGATCCCCAGGTGATTTGTATGCACAAAAATACTTGAGATGCACTGCTTTACACCATGGTCTTGCATTTGAAGTAATTTCACAAATAATCCTTTCCCCAGGTGTGGTGACCACTAATTAACTTCAAGGTAATAAGCTTTAAAATCAAGAAGGCTTCATATAGTTTTAAAATTCACAGAAACCTGTTGAGAAAATTAAGAGTAAACCTCGAACAGCAGGCAAATACCCATAATATAGTCAGGAGAACAAATAGTACTGGAAGGGCTAGGAATGTTTAAAACAACAAAAAAACAAACAACAAAAAAAACAACAGCCACAGGAAAGGGCGCACTTCAAATCAGATCTTGATAAAACCTTATTTTGTTAACAAGAATTCAAATACTTCAACGTATACGAAGATGCCTTCTAAAAGTTGTTTTAAAGTTAATCATTAGTGGCAGAGCTCCAATTACCAGTTTGTCACATGAAAAAGACATGTTCAGGAATAAGTTGTTTCCTTAGAGTTAAGTTTTACAAGATTCTTCAAGTTGACTGGCTGACAATCACTGTGCATAGAATTAAGAAAGAACACAAGGGGTTCCCATTTATACAAATTTAAAAAATACACATTTAAAAATATTAACATAGCCAAACCCCTCGTGAACTGATTACTTGTTTAAGAGAACTGTGATATGGATAACAGTCACAATGTGACTTTTTGGGTGTGGGGGTGAATAAATAGTGGGAAGGATAAAGATTAACTTTCTTAATTTTTAATTAAAGTACAAAACAATCTAATTCTGGGAGAAGATCCAGAAGCATGCTACTAGCTAGGAGGAAGGAAGTCAACTGAAAATTAAATATTTGCTATTGAGAGGAGATTGCGGGATATAATATTCATGCGTAGGTACTCAAAATTCATTTCCTACCTGCTACATATTCTATGAGCAACTCTCCCTTGGGTATGTATTCTACTTACAGACTCAAACGTTTGTTGATTTTCTCTCATATATGAGACACAAGCCTTCCTGATTTCCAAGTGATGGACCTGGCTGCAAAACAACTAAAAAGAAGAGAAAGACCAGCTCACTGTCAGCAGTTATTTGAAACAGAAGCTTCTAAGTTAAGACTATGAACTGGACACTCAAGTCCTCCCCTTATTCAGAACATACGTAGGAAACTGGGAAATTAAGTCCTGATCTTACTAAAATCTGTTTTTGTCATCTTTAGCGATACAGAAGAGGTATGATTCTGTCATGCCCCCCCTTTCTACTACTATAAATTTTTCCTTAGGCATAAAATTTACGGGAAGAAGGTGCTGCTTATAAAGGATCAAGATACATTTCAAAGTTTTCTTTAACCCCATTACTTTACCTCTTACATTCCAAAGTGGCATTTAGAAAACAGAGAAGATAGCAAAGGCACAGCAATATATTTGAACTAATCAGCAAAGGCATGCACCAAGCTAATAAGTAGAGAGACCCTGATGTTTTAAATAGGGAAAAGGGAATTTCTGTTGTTCTGTTTGGGTGGGCTACAGGTCTTCTAGCTACAGAACTGTGCCAAATCTCAAACTCCAAAAACTCAGCATAGAGAAGATGTATTTGTTTTCCTTTTACCTGCTCCGAAATAGCCCGAAAGAGGCAAGAGGCATCCTTGGCAGTCAGCTTTCGAAACAGCCCTAAGCTGCCTAAGTATTCATCCATTGATGCCTCATTCAGAGACTTCTGGCCGCAGTACTTTTTCCATCCTTTATGCATTGTGCACAGGGGGTGGAGTTGGGGTGGGGGAGAAAGTAACACAGGTGTGGCAAGAAGGAAAAAGCAGGGTGCAGGTAGGAATGGGTAGCAGTAACAGGGCTTGCTTATGCAGGTATCCAGAAAGCAGCCCAAAGTCTAGGCACGAGAAGGCAGTTGGAGTCAGCGCTGCACAATCTTGGCACTTCTCAGGAGCAGGAGAAGCAAAGGGCTGGCCCAGGATAAGTCGGGACCCTGTGAAAAGAAGAGGAAGAGCCGATGCTCCTAGGAATAGAGAACTTGACTTGAGAAGGAGACGTGGGAGCGAGAAGGAACTTGCAGAGTTACCTTGTTGGGGAAGGGTGGGATTAACCCAACCAGCCCAAGGTTGAGAGAAGTATGCACAAGCAGCTGAGCTTCGGGACCAAAAGGAAGCCGAGTCTGCAGCTTAACTCAAGGCAACTGCTGCACGAGGTTGCAAAGGGACTGCAATAAGGCTCAGGTGTGTATGATGCAGCCCAACCCACATTACATTGCTTTAAGATCTCTGCCCGAATTTTCAACCAGTCTCTGCCCAAGTTCCCTGCTCCCATCATAGTTTCATGTAGATGAGAGGAAAAAAAAATAGGAACATAATTAACTGAGTAAGCATTTGTGTTAAGACTACCTTAAGAAACAAAGAAAATGGGAGGGAGAGGGGGACTCCCTTGATCTAAAAGGGCAGAGGTCACAGTTCAAGCAAAGTAAAGGGCCAAAGCAAGTTATCTGGATATTTCAGGTATGATGTTTAAGTAATCTCATTTATTTCTCCTAAATAATAATAACCCTCTGCTGGGACCACAGAAATTAAATCCATTAGTTATGCTAGAAAACACTAATACAATTCTTGACTAATGTCTCCAAACTACCGTACAACATTTACAGAAAGAGAAATTGCAAAAAGTGTCTTTCTCTGAAAATGCAAACAATGAAAATTTAAAATGAAGCTTAATGGAAGAAATATCTTACCCACAAACTTGCTAATAGGCTACATTTAAAATGCTGTGGCACCACACTAGAGGTGTTGGACATGAGAGGCATGTTTCAATGTTTAGGGCACTTTTCTGGAAAAACTGCTCTTAATTCTGAGAAAACCAAAGTAAATACGACTGTACTTTTTGTAAGGTTCAAAAACAGCACTGGTCACTTGTATTACTTGATTTCACTGTCAAGTGTTATTTAAATGCCAAAATCCAATTCCGTTCTTACTTTTTCTAAGTGTTTTAAGAAATAAATAGATCTAAAGCTGGCTTTGGAGAAGCTGCAAAATTAAGCTGCTTTCAGAATTGTTTTTCTGGTATCTGTGGCTCCAGTAGTAATCATGACTGCCTCCAACAGGAAAAGCATCAATAATCAATTTTACAATTTAGGAATGAAATAAAAGCATGGTAGAAAAAATAAAATCTTGACTTTCTTTAGCATGCCAATTTGAAATTACCTTGACTAATTTATTTTTCAAAGAAACCGAAACACTGGTGCAGAAGTTCTGAAACATGGTTTGGGAAGAGGGATCACCATCTTTCTTTAAGACCATAAATTCACTGAGAAAAACTGAATTATAGTGAAAAAGTTAATTCATTTTTGGCATTTTTTACTTGTAGAGAAAAATGTAAATTCTTCATATTTATTGCTATTTATACTAAAAATATGGTATATAAAGCTTCAATCAATATTAACCCATACACTTCATTTTGAAAAAGGGAATAGAAGAAGGGAAAACTGGGAGAGGGAGAGAGAATCAGAAAATAGGTGAAAGAGCAGGAAACAAAGAGAAGAAAAATTAGAGGCAGGAAGACAAAGAGAGATAGAGGAAAGGGAAAGTAAACACACAAAGAAAACACACAGAAAGAGACCCATACAAATTCAGTCAATTGATTTTTGACAAAGGTGCAAAAGCAGCTCAATAGAGAAAATAGTGTTTTTATCAAATGCTGCTGGAACACCTGACATCCATATGCAAAATAAGAACAATGATCCTCAAACTATACCTCACATCTTCTACAATAATTAACTCAAAATGGATCAAAGATCTAAATGTAGAACAAAACTTCAAAACTTTTAGACGACAGCATAGGAAAAAATCTTCAAGACCTTGAGTTGGGAAAAGAGAACTTAGATATGATATAATAAAAGAAAAATTGATTAATTGGACTTTATCAAAATTCAGAACTTTTGCTCTGCAAATGACACTATTAGGAGAGTGAAAACACAAGCCACAGACTGGAAGATACATGTCTGACAAAAAAACTTTGTATCAAAAATATATAAAAGAACTCAAAAGTCAACAATAAGAAAAGAACAATACAATTTAAAATGGGCAAAGATCTGACTACACATTTCACCAAAGATATAGGAGCGCCTAATAAGCACGTAAGAAGGTGTTTAACGTCATTAGGAAAATGCAAATTAAAACCACAATGAGGGCTTCCCTGGTGGCGCAGTGGTTGAGCGTCCGCCTGCCGATGCAGGGTATACGGGTTCGTGCCCCGATCTGGGAAGATCCCACATGCCGTGGAGCGGCTGGGCCCGTGAGCCATGGCCGCTGGGCCTGCGCGTCCGGAGCCTGTGCTCCGCAACGGGAGAGGCCACAACAGTGAGAGGCCCGCGTACCGCGCAAAAAAAAAAAAAACAAAAAAAAAACACAATGAGACATCACTACACACCTACTAGGGTGGCTATGATAAATAGTACAGACAATAACAAGTGTTAGCAAGGACGTGGAGAAACTGGATCCTAAGTAAAAGCAGCCAGATGCAAAAGGGGCATGATTCCAAAAGATATGATTCCATCTATATGAAATATACCAAAAGAACAAATCTACAGAGAAAGAAAGCAGGTTAGTGGTTGCCTAGGGTTGAGATGGGAATAGGTACTAAATGCAAACAGGCACAAAGGATCTTTTTGATGGATAAAAATGTTATAAAACTCTTTTGTGGTGACGTTTGCACAACTTTGCATAATCACTAAGAATTACTGAACTGTACACTTAAAACTGGTGATCTTTTAATAGCTTTATAACATAGTTCACATACCATACAATTCACTCACTTAAAAGGTGAATTTCAATGGTTTTTTAGTATATTTACAGTTGTATGTCCATCACAATTTTACATTACCCCAAAATGAAACCCCACATCCCACAACCATCAGCCTCCAATCCTCCTATCCCCACCAACTCCATGCAACCACCAATTTACTTTCTGTCTCTACATATTTGCCTATTCCGCACACTTCAAATAAATGGAATACAATATACAGTTCTGTGTAACTGACTTCTTTCACTTAGCATGATGTTTTCAAGGAGCACCTATGTATCAGTATTTCAATCCTTTGTATAGTTAAGGCAGATTTTATTTATCCATTCATCAGTTGACAGACATTTGGGTTGTTTTCACTTTTTGACTATCATGACTAAGGATGTTATAAACATTCGTGTCCAAGTTTTCGTTTGGACATTTCTATTCTCTTGGGTAATACCCAGGAATGGAGTTGCTGGATCATATGGTAACTCTATGTTTAACCATTTGAGGAACTGTCACCACTTTCCACAGCAGCTGCACTATTTTCATTCTCATCAGTAGTGTATGAGGATTCCCGATTCACATCCTATCAACACTTACTGTCCATCTCTTAGATTACAGCCATCCTATGTGGGTATGAAGTGGTATCTTGCTGTGGTTTTGTTTTGCATTCCCCTGATGGCTAATAATGTTGAGCAGCATCTCTTCATGTGCCTATTGGCCACTTGTATATCTTTAATGAGATACTACTACATACATCTTAGAATGACTAAAATAATTTTTTTTTAATGACAATACCAAGTGTTGACAAAGATGCAGAGCAACTGAAACTCTCGTATGTTGCTGGTAGGAATATAAAATAGTACAGCCACTCTGGAAAAATAGTTTAGCAGATTCTTATAAAATAAAAAAGAGTTGCCATATGACACAGCAACCCCACTTCTGGGTAAATATTCAAGAGAAATGAAAACTTAAGTTCACACAAAAACCTGTACATGAATATTTATAGAAGCTTTATTCATAATCATGATTCCTCCCAAACTGGAAACAATCCAAACATCCTTCAACTGGTGAATGGACAAACTGTGGTACATCCATACAACAGAATACTCCTCAACAATAAAAAATAATGAATTATGGATATATACAAGAACATGTGTGAATCGCAGATGCATTGTGCTAAGTAAAAGGAGAGATTCAGAAGGCTACATACTGTATGACTGCATTTATATGACATACTGGAAAAGACAAAACCATAGGAAGGAAAAACAGATTGGTTGCTGCCAGTAGTTAGCATTGTAGGAAAGGGTTGACTACAAAGGGATGACAGGAGCGGATTTATGGGTGTGGTGGAAGAGTTCTGTATCTTGATTGTAGTGGTGCTTACATGATTATGCATTTTTCAAAATTTATAGAACTGTACATGAAAAATGCTAATTTTGCTGTATTTAAATTTAAAAATAAATAAAACAAAAATAGTAGAAGGAACAGAATTTACAGTTGAGGAGCTCACAAAACAGACAAGGTTGGAGAGAAAAAACAAGAAAATTAGAGGATCAATTCAGGAAAGCCAATATCTAACTAACAGGAGTCTCAAAATGAGATGAAGAAAGCGGAGAGGAAGAAATAATGATGATGATGTATGGAAAATTCTAGCACTGCAGGATATGACTGTCTATATTTAGATTGAAAAGGTCCATGAAGTAGCCAGAACAATGAAAGCAAAAAAGATGATCTGCAATGCATATAACAACATTCTAAAGCTTTCTGAGAGGAAAAACAGGTCTTAAAAGATCACACATATGAATAGCAATAAACTTCTCATCAGAAGAACTAGAAGCTAGAAAACAATGAAGTTCAATATATGAGGGGAAATTATTTCCAACCTTGAACTCTATACACCAAGCTACCAATCAGATGGAAGAGTAGAAGGCATTTTCAAACTTGAAAGATTTAAAAAAATGCGCCTTACTGTCAGAAAGCTAGTGGAGGATATCTGAAACCAAAACAAAGAAGTTAAACCACAAAAAGGGGTGGGGCACATAGAATCCTGGAAACAGAAGATTCAACACAAGAGAAGCAAAAGGAATTTTTAAGATAAGGATAAAGGGGAAATCCCAGGAGGACAGACTTTTAAGCAGGACTAGATAGAGAACAACCAGTTCAGGTAAAAGAAAAGAGAACTCCAGCACAGACATAGTAAAACATAAATAATAATAAAAGTCATAGATAACCTAGCATATTTAAACATACTAGGAAAGATGGCCACCTCTGTTGGAGTTTGGGAATAGTTCTATAGAAAACTGAGCAAATGAAAAAACAGAAATGAGGTAAACAGTTTTATAGAAATGTAATCAATCAACACTTACTACATGGCTCATATGTGAATACCGTACTCAAAGAATCATAATAATGTCAACACTGAAAACAGATCTCACCATAACTGATAAACTAAATTTGTTTTTGTTTTTTAAATTTAAATATCACCTGTAGACTTCCCACTGTGGAAGCAAGGGAGGAGGGAGATAAAGCCTCTCTTCCACAGTAGGAAGTCTACAGATGATATTTAAATTTAAAAAACAAGTTCGAAAATATCACTTATAAAACATATAAAATAATGTAATATGGTTACCTACAGGAAGCAGGATTAGAGATGGGGAGGAATGGGACATAGAACTGCTGTTTCTTGTTATAAGTCTTGTAGAACTAGTTAAAATTTTATATATTTACATGTATTAAGAAATAATAAAATTAAAAATTCAATAAAGTGAGCAAGAAACAGACTGGCATAATAAATTGGGAAAATAAATGATAAGTAGAATGTTACAGCTAAAAGGGACCTCTTATTTTACAGATGAAGAAACGGGTTTCAAATAATTATAAGCCTTACCCAAGTTTTCACATCCAATTGGCAATAGTACTAGGACTAGAACTACATATTGTCTCCTGATTCTTGTATAATTATTATAAAGAGGAACTGCATACTAAAGAAGAAAAGATATGAACAAGGACTCAGAGATGGTTAAGTACAAGTCATGTTCCCCAAATTAGTACAATAGGACTTTTTTAAAAAAGACCTGTGGGACAATACTAGAATTCATCCTGTATATAACAGAAAGCAATTTCATAGTATTTAATAGTGTCCTTTGAAATATCTATTGCATTGAAATCCAAACTGGCTATTTTTCCACAGCAAACTACTCCAATCCTGCAAACCTCTAGAACAGTGGTTGGTTCTTAAGTGAAGGGCTTGAAAAAGGATTACCCCATGCCCAGAAATTCTGATTCAGCCAGGTCTGGGGTGGGTCCCAAGAATTTGCATTTCTAACAAGTTCTCAGGAGATGCTGATGCTGCTAGCCCAGGACCACACTTTGGGAACCAGTGCTCTAGAACAAGGTGTTCCACAAGTTATTAAGTATTCCTAAGAAGAGAGTTTCAAGGCCACCTACCATAATCCTGTCTTTGAGGTTCATATGCCCATTAGCAATATTGAAGGAGTCAAGGAATGCTAAAGTTACCTGCCTAACTTTGACCTGGTCTTTCCCGTAAGGGGAAAAATGGTTTAGGAAAAGGCCAAGTCAAAGTTAAACAGGTAACTTTAGCATTCAAGTTACTAATGGTTTTTAATGCGCTACAGCTACTGCTTTCAAATTTTCAAAGTTTAAAAAAAAAAAATTTTCAAAGTTTGAGAAATGTTACTCCAGGAATTTTTCTGTGGTCTAAATCTAAGGTTGTTGGAATAATTACATAAGATACTGCATGACAAGTGCGTAGCACATAAGTGTTTAAGTACTGACTGCTGTTAACTGCTACCTGCCAAATAAAGTGGTTCACTAAGAAATTATTCTTTGGTCAAAAAAAGAAAAAAATATGGTAAGAACCAGAACAATTTCACCTAAATTCTTGAAAATAATGGGAAGAAAAATAATTGCCTTAAAGACCTTTTAAGCACTGTACTGTGGGTACAGATTAAAATAAAACAAATGGAAGAAAATTAAAATAATTTAAAATAATTATCATTTGACCTGTCATAAAATTGACGTGCTTTAATTTTACAACTACTTTCCATACTGTAATTCAACTTGAAAATGGGATTTGTTGTTTTAACTGGAATTGCCTATTTCTTCTTTCACTGATGAAGTAGGGAAATTCTTTGAAGTACAACATATAAATACTGATAGTTTTAATTCTAAGATAACACTCCTTCATGTCGCAACCAATTATATGAGGTATATGCCGGGAATTTTTTTTTAACAGCATACATTGTCTGTGACAATGTGTGTATATGGTATAGTTGCAAATGTATAATTGTAAATGTATAAAAATGATGCTTCTGAGTTATTTTAATTTCTAAGAGACAATATGGTACCGTGAAAAGAATATTATGAACTTTGTTATGCCACTTTAATCTCTGCATCAGTTTCCTTATCTGTAAAATAAAGGAGATGGGCTGTATGATCTCTAAGCTCTCTTTCCGGTCTAAGGAACTGTGATTCTCTGTGATTCAGTGGTGGGTAACAGATTTGCCCTCCCTTTAGATGATCAAATTTGTGATCAACATTAACCATAAAAATAGCTTATAGGGGGATTAACATATCATCCTGGCAAATTGTGAGGCTGTGGCCCACATAAAAATGAATGATAAATCTTACCTTATCAAACGAAATAAACAGACCTACGTTTTTAAAGGTAACAAAATTTGTAACTATATGTGGTGATGGATGTTAACTAAACTTATTGTGGTAACCATTTTTCACTATATACATACATCAAATCATTATGATATACAAGTTAAACAATGTTACATGTCAATTATATCTCAACAAAGCTGAAAAAATTAACAATAGATACATGTATATAAGGACTTGTAACAACCTGCTGAAAAGGCAATTAGTATTTTTTTAAAAACATAATACTAAATCATTTAACTATTTTTAGTACCAAATAACAAGGGGGCAATGGGGGAAATTGCTCTGCAACTCTACAGAACCTTTTTAAGGTCTTTCATTACTGAAAAATATAATGGTAAACTGTCTTTTTTTAAAACATGTTTTAACAGCACTCTGAAACTAGAACCTGTCACTTCCTTTCATGGTGAACATTTAAACAGAACTAGCAAAGCAAGGTTAATGAGGAAAAGAAATACAATGGTCCCAAAACAAAATTTGGCCAATACGGCCCTATTCAACCTCCTCAAGGAGACAATAAAGAAAAAGAACTGATTTCCCAGAGCAGTTATCCTTGCTCAGATATGCAAAACAGAAGAAACATTACCAAGAACCACTTGCTTTCATTTCCCTCTCTTCCCTACTTCCACCTGAAGCATTCTAATACAGATTAGAAAAAAAGGAAAACAGTATTCTTTAAAAATATATCATCTTGACACAGAAATACTGAAGGTTGCTTTCTGTTGTTTTTTTTAAGCTACTTGCAGTGTCCAATCTGTCTATAGACAGACAGGGGATTGAAGAAAGGGAGAATAAAGACCAGAACATTCTTTTCTTTGTTTTGATGCACTGAAAAGACTCGGGCACTTAAACCTCTAAGTACACTTCAATTCTCTAACTACAACCCCAACTAGAGACTGAATATGAATTTAAATATGAAATTCAATGAAGATTTTGTCTTCTGTATCATTTAGGACAATATACTGTGAATTCTAGGAAAATATCTCTAAGCCTATTCCTACTTCTTAAAACAAAAACTCTAACCAAGAGAAAATGTCTTATTTCAACATTTTTTATTTTCAAATATGCCACACAATTGTTTTTATGTCTTAGAAATCACCTATGAGGAAAGCTAGTTTTACTAATTCACAAATGGAAAAACTGAAATCCAGAAAATTACTTAGGCTGAAAATTTAGGAATGGTTTTCACTCCTAAATTTGGGGAGTGTATTATCCACCCACTTCATACAGTAGTGGAAAAACCACCACCATGTTCTGGACAAAAGGGGAAATGAACAGTAACAAAGATGCAATATATGGCCTCTCACAGACATCATTCTAACAGTGACTATCAGTTCAGCAAATACTTTAGAAGCACACTTAACAGTAAATGAGTAAATTACAACACTGTATTGCTTTACCAGATAGCCCAATGTAATATATCCTAAAATAATTACTACAAACGAAAATAATTTTCATTTAGTTCCTTTTATCAATTAGAAACAGTACTACACAAGACATTATGGGTTATAGATACTGAGTTAAAGTATTAAGGTTAGTGTCAAAATGTGTTGTTTGGCATGTTTTAAACGAAGAGAAAAATTTATAATTTGTGTTGTATTATAAAAACTGGAAATTACTAAACTTAAATGTATTTAATCAGAGGGTTTAATTATAAAGGAGTCTAACAGTTACCATCAAATATTAATGAACAATGACCAAGGAATTACTGAAGTTGGCTTCCGTCTAGGGATTCTTAACCTGGGGCGGCCTCAAGGTACCTGTAAATTCCCTGAAATTCATAGCAAAATATGTATATGTGTGAGTAGAGAGAGAAGCAATAGTTTTAAGTATTTTGAAGGGTTTCATGACCCCAAAAAAGCTTAAGAACTACTGCCTCAGAAAGCAGGACTGTAGCCATCAAAATAAAATCATGACACTGGAATTCCCTGGCAGTCCAGTGGTTAAGACTCCGCACTTCCAACGCAGGGCACACAGGGAGGACATAAAAAAAGGAAAATTCATGACAGAGTGTCAATCATAATAGATAATTTCAGCCAGGATACAGTAAAAATTCATAAAGACAATAAGGATCTAGAAGTGAAATACTAAAATAGATGAGACATGATGGTATAAAAACCCCTCAAAATATTTTTTAAGAATCAATATCAATGTCAAGAAACATGTATTTTACTTTCCCGTTTGAAGCTAGATTGTTTTGCTCACCTTTTACCTAGCCACCAACAAAAATCATAAGAATTCAAAGAACTATACAAGACTGTGCTAGAATATTCATGTAAGGAATTAACCATTTAACAAGGAGTTAAGTGTGATTTGGTGGTTATCCTAAACCTTTCTCCATATAATCTTTTACTGGAAAACACTATAGCTACTGCTGTTTATAAACCTCTGATTTTTAACACCATGTTTATCCGAAAATCCCCAACAGGTAACCGTTCTTTGACAGACCCTTAAATACCATTAGAACATTACATAGGATCAGCACTACTATGTTTTAGATGCCATTCCTATAGATGCTTGATCCTACAAACTTCACCATATAATGCGATGGTCACATCTTTCTCTTGAACAAGAGACATACTAGATATTTTGAAGTCAAGTCAAAGAGAGTAGGAAATGAATGTGTGCATGACAATGTTTCCTAGACCCAATACCTAACCAAGATGAGAAAAGAATACTAAGTTACAGAAGTGCGTTTATCATTTACGGATAACCAACTGTTTTTCAGGCAGAGGATACATGAATGTATAGTTCCTCCTCAACTATACTTAAGAGTTCCTCCAGAGCAGGAATCATGTCTTGAGTCCTGCTGATGTAAAAAGTAGATTCTTATCATGCACTTATGTTTAAAAAAAAAAAACTAAGAAAACAAATAAATGGGCTTGAGCCATTTAGGAAGTAAAGCTGAGAGTACCTGGTGACCAATCATATATAAAGGGTTGGAGCTGTAAGAATTAAAGCCTGGAAGACTGACTAAATGGTGACACCATTAACAGAGATAAGGATCTCAGAAGGATGAAAAGGAGAAATATGATTTTAGTTTGGGGCATATCAAGTTTAGGGTGCTTAAGAGAATTAACAGAGTGACATGACCTATAAGCAACTGGAAATACCATGCAGAAGCTCAAATCACAGTTGGGGGATGGAT